>NC_134687.1:643339429-643542552 GCF_050947455.1 Rhinoderma darwinii | reverse complement strand
TCCGGTGATTGCGCGGTGTGAGGGGTTTATATTTCCGGTGATTGCGCGGTGTGGGGGGTTTATATTTCCGGTGATTGCGCGGTGTGAGGGGTTTATATTTCCGGTGATTGCGCGGTGTGAGGGGTTTTATATTTCCGGTGATTGCGCGGTGTAAGGGGTTTATATTTCCGGTGATTGCACGGTGTGAGGGGTTTATATTTCGGGTGATTGCACGGTGTGAGGGGTTTATATTTCCGGTGATTGCGCGGTGTGGGGGGTTTTATATTTCCGGTGATTGCGCGGTGTGAGGGGTTTTATATTTCCGGTGATTGCGCGGTGTGAGGGGTTTTATATTTCCGGTGATTGCGCGGTGTGGGGGAGGGGTTTATATTTCCGGTGATTGCGCGGTGTGGGGGGGTTTATATTTCCGGTGATTGCGCGGTGTGAGGGGTTTATATTTCCGGTGATTGCGCGGTGTGAGGGGTTTTATATTTCCGGTGATTGCGCGGTGTGAGGGGGTTTATATTTCCGGTGATTGCGCGGTGTGAGGGGTTTATATTTCCGGTGATTGCGCGGTGTGAGGGGTTTTATATTTCCAGTGATTGCCCGGTGTGAGGGGGTTTATATTTCCGGTGATTGCGCGGTGTGAGGGGTTTATATTTCCGGTGATTGCGCGGTGTGAGGGGTTTTATATTCCCGGTGATTGCGCGGTGTGGGGGGGGTTTATATTTCCGGTGATTGCGCGGTGTGAGTGGGATTATATTTCCGGTGATTGCGCGACGTTCACATTGTGAGTTATTTCTGCCGGTTATAACTTGATATTTTAATAATTTGGACAATAACGGATGCGGCGATTCCGTTACTTATTTTTAATGTTCACATCATTTTTTCTAAAAAAACAAAACGTATTACACTGGTAACCGGTCGATGT
The DNA here is from genome assembly GCF_050947455.1 of Rhinoderma darwinii. Taxonomy (NCBI): domain Eukaryota; kingdom Metazoa; phylum Chordata; class Amphibia; order Anura; family Rhinodermatidae; genus Rhinoderma; species Rhinoderma darwinii. The sequence continues at coordinate 643,541,642 of NC_134687.1, read as the reverse complement.
CGCACATTTTCTTCGCAGGACAGAGGAAGCCGCGAACTCTAACTGATCAGATGCTGCGGTCGCTATTAATCACGGCATCTGAGGGGTTAAACAGCCGGGATTGCATTGTATTCCGATCTTGGCGGTTGCCGGCGGCTGTCAGTAGTCGTGTACGGTGCAGGCTCCGCTCCTTCTAGTGTGACGGCGCACGTACAACATAATACTATAGTTCTGATGTCACCAAGGGGTTAAACCCTCCTGTATTTTATATTTACAGCGCTTTATATAAATAATAATAATCACCAACACTGTGCCAGACAAAAACGCACCAAAACCGGACAGAAATGACCTCATGTAACCTTACTACTGCATCATGGGAAATCTCCTGACTGATAACAGAGAGAAGAATAAACAACAGCGGTGACCGGAAGTCATGTAGACGCGACCAGCGCTGCTTCATCGAATACCCGGCCACAGCTGAAGGACCTGTGATGACGTCACTACCATGTGACCGGGATGGGACAGAGCTCCGCCCCTCCTGTCACGTGATTCTCGTCACAGGACTTTCATACATCAAACAATTTTCCACTTGTAAGCTCCGCCCCTGATGCCGCGGTCACATGATCTTTATTTCGTCAGGTCTATCCGCTAGGTCTACTCTCTCCACTCTAAGCTCCGCCCCTCCTGCTCCGGTCACATGGGGGTGACGTCATCAGAGTGCCTTCCGCTATTTCCGTGTATGAGGCAGAGAGCAGCGCTGGTCGGGTGTTCTCTCTGTTATCAGTCACCCCTGTATGAGTGTGTATACAGAGAGCTGTCAATCATTGAGTGACCCCGCCCACTGGACTCGTAGCCGTGATTTAACCCCTCCAGTGCCGGCCTCTTTGGGGTAAGTGGTTATTTCTGGGCTTTGTAGTGGTCGGATGGTTTGTGGGACGAGTCGTGTTTTGTAATGACATAATATTCGGGACATACAACTTATTCACTGACTTTTATACATTTCTTGTTAATGTCGTTCACCGTGCGGTTTAAGGGAATGTTCACACGTAGCGAATACGACCCACAACACGCAAGGAAATCACCCCGAATATTCACCCCAAATGGTGGACGTATAATCCTCCCGAATATCTACTACAGAAATACAACCAGGCCGATCCTCACCTCTCCCAGCGTTACCATAGCAACACGTCCCTGCTCTTCCGGCTGTGTCCAGGTGACCCCTATAATGACATGTGACCTCTCCGGCCTGTGATTGGCTGCAGGGGTCACATGACGCCTTCTTTTTTATATATGTGTAACCTGCAGCGTTGCTGTGAACACGCGGTGGAGCCGCAGAGGATTCTGGGAACAATGGCGGTTGTTGCGGAACTTGACTTTCCATTTAACTTAATGTGGAAATTCTGCAACAAATGCGCAGCGAATCCGCGGTATAAATGCGATATCCTGCGTGTCTATAATCCGCACCGCAGGTTAACCCCTTAATCACCAGGACGGGTTCCGTTTTTTCCTCCGTCTTGTCAGATCTATAGCTTTGTTATTTGTCAGTCGATGGCGCGAGGATTAGATTCTGCGGGACGAGCTGTGGATTTTCATCACTTTTTACTACATTATTAATATATTTTTTTATAGCGACCAATAATCCGCCATTGTGGTGTTTGTTATTATCGTGTTCGCCGTGCGGGTAAATAACGTTCTGTTGTATTTCTGACTCTCACGGACGCCGTTATTCCACTTATTTCTGGGTTTTTTTACGTTACTTTAGAGAATATTTGGGAAAATCGTTTGTGGAGGGTTTTTTAATTTGAAAGTTTCTTTTTATTCATAAATGAAAACTTATATTTATTTTTTTTAAGAAAAAAGTCAAATAGACTGTTCTGGGTCGTGATTCATCGACACTTCCATACTGTTCTGATACGGCGCACCCCAAATGGTTGGCTACTTGGCCGTGACGCCGCACAGCTCGGTATAGGAACACATTAACTGCTTCCCGACCGCTGGCTGTATTCTTACCGTCAGGGACGGGTCCTTTAAACCCGAGCCATAGACTTTCTACGGCTCGGGCTTTAACTTGCTGGCCGCGCGATCGGGCAGCTGAATGTCGGGTCTCCGGCTGTCAGTGACTGCCGGGGACCCTGAGGAGAGGATAGGAGAAGCTTTCGCTGCTTTTGTCTTCTCCGATGTCTTCTTACACAGCGTTCAATGATCGCTGTGTACAGGAATAGAGACAGCAGCAGCGGCGGCGCGTGTCTATTCCTCCCGGTGATCATGTGACTGGTCACATGATCGCCGGGTGCCGTTACTGGCAGACTGCTGCTGGGTCTTATAGTGACGATTGTCTAGTGAGAGGGCTGATTTCCCTGCTGTGCAGCCCCAGTGGAAAAACATGGTGTAAAAGAAAGAAAATATATATATAAAGTTCCCCAAAGGTCTTTTTTGACGTCTGAGGGACAGACCATAGTAATAAAAATATAGGAAATAATAAATACACATAAAATACCCACCCAATAAAAACACGCCCCCCCGCCAATCATTGCTGTAACGCTAGCGCTGACCCAATCACCCTAATATAGACATGTAATATATTAAGAGTTACGGTAGACAATGACGATCACAAATAAAAGGTCTATTTTAGGGTAAAACTAGGTTATTACCAAAAAAATAGCTGAAACGTAAAAAAGCTTATTTTTTTACTATTGTTTTCAAATTTTATGAATAAAAATTCTAAAATAGCAAAAAAGGTGCGTATAAAAACGATTAAAAAAGAAACCTGCGGAAAAAATGTCGCGAAAATCACGTCATTAGCCCAACAAATAAAAACGTTATAGCCATTTAAATAGGGCACTTATAATGTGGTGACAGGGACTATCTCGTATATAAGTAAAGAGGCTGTCACCACATTATAAGTGCCCTATCTCCTATATAAGTAAAGAGACTCTGTCACCACATTATAAGTGCCCTATCTCCTATATAAGTAAAGAGGCTCTGTCACCACATTATAAGTGCCCTATCTCCTATATAAGTAAAGAGACTCTGTCACCACATTATAAGTGCTCTATCTCCTATATAAGTAAAGAGGCTCTGTCACCACATTATAAGTGTCCTATCTCCTATATAAGTAAAGAGACTCTGTCACCACATTATAAGTGCCCTATCTCCTATATAAGTAATGAGACTCTGTCACCACATTATAAGTGCCCTATCTCCTATATAAGTAAAGAGACTCTGTCACCACATTATAAGTGTCCTATCTCCTATATAAGTAAAGAGGCTCTGTCACCACATTATAAGTGTCCTATCTCCTATATAAGTAAAGAGGCTGTCACCACATTATAAGTGCCCTATCTCCTATATAAGTAAAGAGACTATGTCACCACATTATAAGTGCCCTGTCTCCTATATAAGTAATGAGACTATGTCACCACATTATAAGTGCCCTGTCTCCTATATAAGTAATGAGACTCTGTCACCACATTATAAGTGCCCTATCTCCTATATAAGTAATGTGGCTCTGTCACCACATTATAAGTGTCCTATCTCCTATATAAGTAATGTGGCTCTGTCACCACATTATAAGTGTCCTATCTCCTATATAAGTAAAGAGACTGTCTCCACATTATAAGTGTCCTATCTCCTATATAAGTAAAGAGGCTGTCACCACATTATAAGTGTCCTATCTCCTATATAAGTAAAGAGGCTGTCACCATATTATAAGTGTCCTATCTCCTATATAAGTAAAGAGGCTCTGTCACCACATTATAAGTGTCCTATCTCCTATATAAGTAAAGAGACTCTGTCACCACATTATAAGTGCCCTATCTCCTATATAAGTAAAGAGGCTCTGTCACCACATTATAAGTGCTCTATCTCCTATATAAGTAAAGAGGCTCTGTCACCACATTATAAGTGTCCTATCTCCTATATAAGTAAAGAGACTCTGTCACCACATTATAAGCGTCCTATCTCCTATATAAGTAAAGAGGCTCTGTCACCACATTATAAGTGCCCTATCTCCTATATAAGTAAAGAGGCTCTGTCACCACATTATAAGTGCCCTATCTCCTATATAAGTAAAGAGGCTCTGTCACCACATTATAAGTGTCCTATCTCCTATATAAGTAAAGAGGCTCTGTCACCACATTATAAGTGTCCTATCTCCTATATAAGTAAAGAGGCTCTGTCACCACATTATAAGTGTCCTATCTCATATATAAGTAAAGAGACTCTGTCACCACATTATAAGTGCTCTATCTCCTATATAAGTAAAGAGGCTGTCACCACATTATAAGTGCCCTATCTCCTATATAAGTAAAGAGGGTCTGTCACCACATTATAAGTGTCCTATCTCCTATATAAGTAAAGAGGCTGTCACCACATTATAAGTGTCCTATCTCCTATATAAGTAAAGAGGGTCTGTCACCACATTATAAGTGTCCTATCTCCTATATAAGTAATGAGACTCTGTCACCACATTATAAGTGCCCTATCTCCTATATAAGTAAAGAGGCTCTGTCACCACATTATAAGTGCCATATCTCCTATATAAGTAAAGAGGCTCTGTCACCACATTATAAGTGTCCTATCTCCTATATAAGTAAAGAGGCTGTCACCACATTATAAGTGCCCTATCTCCTATATAAGTAATGAGACTCTGTCACCTCATTATAAGTGTCCTATCTCCTATATAAGTAAAGAGGCTCTGTCACCACATTATAAGTGCGCTATCTCCTATATAAGTAAAGAGGCTCTGTCACCACATTATAAGCGCCCTATCTCCTATATAAGTAAAGAGACTCTGTCACCACATTATAAGTGCCCTAACTCCTATATAAGTAAAGAGGCTCTGTCACCACATTATAAGTGTCCTATCTCCTATATAAGTAAAGAGGCTCTGTCACCACATTATAAGTGCCCTATCTCCTATATAAGTAAAGAGACTCTGTCACCACATTATAAGTGTCCTATCTCCTATATAAGTAAAGAGACTCTGTCACCACATTATAAGTGCCCTATCTCCTATATAAGTAAAGAGACTCTGTCACCACATTATAAGTGCCCTATCTCCTATATAAGTAAAGAGGCTGTCACCACATTATAAGTGTCCTATCTCCTATATAAGTAAAGAGGCTGTCACCACATTATAAGTGCCCTATCTCCTATATAAGTAAAGAGGCTCTGTCACCACATTATAAGTGTCCTATCTCCTATATAAGTAAAGAGACTCTGTCACCACATTATAAGTGTCCTATCTCCTATATAAGTAAAGAGACTCTGTCACCACATTATAAGTGCCTTATCTCCTATATAAGTAAAGAGACTCTGTCACCACATTATAAGTGCCCTATCTCCTATATAAGTAAAGAGGCTCTGTCACCACATTATAAGTGTCCTATCTCCTATATAAGTAAAGAGACTCTGTCACCACATTATAAGTGTCCTATCTCCCATATAAGTAAAGAGACTCTGTCACCACATTATAAGTGTCCTATCTCCTATATAAGTAAAGAGACTCTGTCACCACATTATAAGTGTCCTATCTCCTATATAAGTAAAGAGACTGTCACCACATTATAAGTGTCCTATCTCCTATATAAGTAATGAGGCTCTGTCATCACATTATAAGTGCCCTATCTCCTATATAAGTAAAGAGACTGTCACCACATTATAAGTGCCCTATCTCCTATATAAGTAAAGAGGCTCTGTCACCACATTATAAGTGCCCTATCTCCTATATAAGTAAAGAGACTCTGTCACCACATTATAAGTGCCCTATCTCCTATATAAGTAAAGAGGCTCTGTCACCACATTATAAGTGCCCTATCTCCTATATAAGTAAAGAGGCTGTCACCACATTATAAGTATCCTATCTCGTATATAAGTAAAGAGACTGTCACCACATTATAAGTGCCCTATCTCCTATATAAGTAAAGAGGCTCTGTCACCACATTATAAGTGCCCTATCTCCTATATAAGTAAAGAGGCTCTGTCACCACATTATAAGTGCCCTATCTCCTATATAAGTAAAGAGGCTCTGTCACCACATTATAAGTGCCCTATCTCCTATATAAGTAAAGAGGCTGTCACCACATTATAAGTATCCTATCTCCTATATAAGTAAAGAGACTGTCACCACATTATAAGTGCCCTATCTCCTATATAAGTAAAGAGGCTCTGTCACCACATTATAAGTGCCCTATCTCCTATATAAGTAAAGAGGCTCTGTCACCACATTATAAGTGTCCTATCTCCCATATAAGTAAAGAGGCTCTGTCACCACATTATAAGTGTCCTATCTCCTATATAAGTAAAGAGACTGTCACCACATTATAAGTGTCCTATCTCCTATATAAGTAAAGAGGCTCTGTCACCACATTATAAGTGTCCTATCTCCTATATAAGTAAAGAGGCTGTCCCCACATTATAAGTGCCCTATCTCCTATATAAGTAAAGAGACTCTGTCACCACATTATAAGTGCCCTATCTCCTATATAAGTAAAGAGACTCTGTCACCACATTATAAGTGTCCTATCTCCTATATAAGTAAAGAGACTCTGTCACCACATTATAAGTGCCCTATCTCCTATATAAGTAAAGAGACTCTGTCACCACATTATAAGTGCCCTATCTCCTATATAAGTAAAGAGGCTCTGTCACCACATTATAAGTGTCCTATCTCCTATATAAGTAAAGAGGCTGTCACCACATTATAAGTGTCCTATCTCCTATATAAGAGACTCTGTCTCCACATTATAAGTGCCCTATCTCCTATATAAGTAAAGAGGCTCTGTCACCACATTATAAGTGTCCTATCTCCTATATAAGTAAAGAGGCTCTGTCACCACATTATAAGTGCCCTATCTCCTATATAAGTAAAGAGGCTCTGTCACCACATTATAAGTGCCCTATCTCCTATATAAGTAAAGAGACTCTGTCACCACATTATAAGTGCCCTATCTCCTATATAAGTAAAGAGACTCTGTCACCACATTATAAGTGTTCTATCTCCTATATAAGTAAAGAGGCTGTCACCACATTATAAGTGTCCTATCTCCTATATAAGTAAAGAGGCTCTGTCACCACATTATAAGTGTCCTATCTCCTATATAAGTAAAGAGGCTCTGTCACCACATTATAAGTGTCCTATCTCCTATATAAGTAAAGAGACTCTGTCACCACATTATAAGTGCCCTATCTCCTATATAAGTAAAGAGACTGTCTCCACATTATAAGTGCCCTATCTCCTATATAAGTAAAGAGGCTCTGTCACCACATTATAAGTGTCCTATCTCCTATATAAGTAAAGAGGCTCTGTCACCACATTATAAGTGTCCTATCTCCTATATAAGTAAAGAGACTCTGTCACCACATTATAAGTGTCCTGTTTCCTATATAAGTAATGAGACTCTGTCACCACATTATAAGTGTCCTATCTCCTATATAAGTAAAGAGACTCTGTCACCACATTATAAGTGTCCTATCTCCTATATAAGTAAAGAGGCTGTCACCACATTATAAGTGTCCTATCTCCTATATAAGTAAAGAGACTCTGTCACCACATTATAAGTGTCCTATCTCCTATATAAGTAAAGAGACTCTGTCTCCACATTATAAGTGTCCTATCTCCTATATAAGTAAAGAGGCTGTCACCACATTATAAGTGTCCTATCTCCTATATAAGTAAAGAGGCTCTGTCACCACATTATAAGTGTCCTATCTCCTATATAAGTAAAGAGACTCTGTCACCACATTATAAGTGTCCTATCTCCTATATAAGTAAAGAGGCTCTGTCACCACATTATAAGTGCCCTATCTCCTATATAAGTAAAGAGGCTCTGTCTCCACATTATAAGTGTCCTATCTCCTATATAAGTAAAGAGACTCTGTCACCACATTATAAGTGTCCTATCTCCTATATAAGTAAAGAGACTCTGTCACCACATTATAAGTGTCCTATCTCCTATATAAGTAAAGAGACTGTCACCACATTATAAGTGTCCTATCTCCTATATAAGTAAAGAGGCTCTGTCACCACATTATAAGTGTCCTATCTCCTATATAAGTAAAGAGGCTGTCCCCACATTATAAGTGCCCTATCTCCTATATAAGTAAAGAGACTCTGTCACCACATTATAAGTGCCCTATCTCCTATATAAGTAAAGAGACTCTGTCACCACATTATAAGTGTCCTATCTCCTATATAAGTAAAGAGACTCTGTCACCACATTATAAGTGCCCTATCTCCTATATAAGTAAAGAGACTCTGTCACCACATTATAAGTGCCCTATCTCCTATATAAGTAAAGAGGCTCTGTCACCACATTATAAGTGTCCTATCTCCTATATAAGTAAAGAGGCTGTCACCACATTATAAGTGTCCTATCTCCTATATAAGAGACTCTGTCTCCACATTATAAGTGCCCTATCTCCTATATAAGTAATGAGACTCTGTCACCACATTATACGTGCCCTATCTCCTATATAAGTAAAGAGGCTGTCTCCACATTATAAGTGCCCTATCTCCTATATAAGTAAAGAGGCTCTGTCACCACATTATACGTGCCCTATCTCCTATATAAGTAAAGAGGCTCTGTCACCACATTATAAGTGTCCTATCTCCTATATAAGTAAAGAGGCTCTGTCGCCACATTATAAGTGCCCTATCTCCTATATAAGTAAAGAGGCTGTCACCACATTATAAGTGCCCTATCTCCTATATAAGTAAAGAGACTCTGTCACCGCATTATAAGTGCCCTATCTCCTATATAAGTAATGAGACTCTGTCACCACATTATACGTGCCCTATCTCCTATATAAGTAAAGAGGCTCTGTCACCACATTATAAGTGCCCTATCTCCTATATAAGTAAAGAGGCTCTGTCACCACATTATAAGTGCCCTATCTCCTATATAAGTACAGAGGCTGTCACCACATTATAAGTGTCCTGTCTCCTATATAAGTAAAGAGGCTCTGTCACCACATTATAAGTGCCCTATCTCCTATATAAGTAATGAGGCTCTGTCACCACATTATAAGTGCCCCATCTCCTATATAAGTAAAGAGGCTCTGTCACCACATTATAAGTGCCCCATCTCCTATATAAGTAAAGAGACTCTGTCACCACATTATAAGTGCCCTATCTCCTATATAAGTAAAGAGGCTCTGTCATCACATTATAAGTGCCCTATCTCCTATATAAGTAAAGAGGCTCTGTCACCACATTATAAGTGCCCTATCTCCTATATAAGTAAAGAGACTCTGTCATCACATTATAAGTGCCCTATCTCCTATATAAGTAAAGAGGCTCTGTCACCACATTATAAGTGCCCTATCTCCTATATAAGTAAAGAGGCTCTGTCACCACATTATAAGTGCCCTATCTCCTATATAAGTAAAGAGACTCTGTCACCACATTATAAGTGCCCTATCTCCTATATAAGTAAAGAGGCTCTGTCATCACATTATAAGTGCCCTATCTCCTATATAAGTAAAGAGGCTCTGTCACCACATTATAAGTGCCCTATCTCCTATATAAGTAAAGAGGCTCTGTCATCACATTATAAGTGCCCTATCTCCTATATAAGTAAAGAGGCTCTGTCACCACATTATAAGTGCCCTATCTCCTATATAAGTAAAGAGACTCTGTCACCACATTATAAGTGCCCTATCTCCTATATAAGTAAAGAGGCTGTCACCACATTATAAGTGTCCTATCTCCTATATATAAGTAAAGAGGCTCTGTCACCACATTATAAGTGTCCTATCTCCTATATAAGTAAAGAAGCTCTGTCACCACATTATAAGTGCCCTCTCTCCTATATAAGTAAAGAGGCTCTGTCACCACATTATAAGTGCCCTATCTCCTATATAAGTAAAGAGGCTCTGTCACCACATTATAAGTGTCCTATCTCCTATATAAGTAAAGAGGCTCTGTCACCACATTATAAGTGCCCTATCTCCTATATAAGTAAAGAGGCACTGTCACCACATTATAAGTGCCCTATCTCCTATATAAGTAAAGAGACTCTGTCACCACATTATAAGTGCCCTCTCTCCTATATAAGTAAAGAGACTCTGTCACCACATTATAAGTGTCCTATCTCCTATATAAGTAAAGAAGCTCTGTCACCACATTATAAGTGCCCTCTCTCCTATATAAGTAAAGAGGCTCTGTCACCACATTATAAGTGCCCTATCTCCTATATAAGTAAAGAGGCTCTGTCACCACATTATAAGTGCCCTATCTCCTATATAAGTAAAGAGGCTCTGTCACCACATTATAAGTGCCCTATCTCCTATATAAGTAAAGAGGCTCTGTCACCACATTATAAGTGTCCTATCTCCTATATAAGTAAAGAGGCTCTGTCACCACATTATAAGTGTCCTATCTCCTATATATAAGTAAAGAGGCTCTGTCACCACATTATAAGTGCCCTATCTCCTATATAAGTACAGAGACGCTGTCACCACATTATAAGTGCCCTATCTCCTATATAAGTAAAGAGGCTCTGTCACCACATTATAAGTGCCCTCTCTCCTATATAAGTAAAGAGGCTCTGTCACCACATTATAAGTGCCCTATCTCCTATATAAGTAAAGAGGCTCTGTCACCACATTATAAGTGTCCTATCTCCTATATAAGTAAAGAGGCTCTGTCACCACATTATAAGTGCCCTATCTCCTATATAAGTAATGTGGCTCTGTCACCACATTATAAGTGTCCTATCTCCTATATAAGTAATGAGACTCTGTCACCACATTATAAGTGTCCTATCTCCTATATAAGTAAAGAGGCTCTGTCACCACATTATTAGTGCCCTATCTCCTATATAAGAGACTCTGTCACCACTTTATAAGTGTCCTATCTCCTATATAAGTAAAGAGACTCTGTCACCACATTATAAGTGTCCTATCTCCTATATAAGTAAAGAGACTCTGTCACCACATTATAAGTGCCCTATCTCCTATATAAGTAAAGAGGCTCTGTCACCACATTATAAGTGCCCTATCTCCTATATAAGTAAAGAGGCTCTGTCACCACATTATAAGTGCCCTATCTCCTATATAAGTAATGAGACTCTGTCACCTCATTATAAGTGTCCTATCTCCTATATAAGTAAAGAGGCTGTCACCACATTATAAGTGCCCTATCTCCTATATAAGTAAAGAGGCTCTGTCACCACATTATAAGTGTCCTATCTCCTATATAAGTAAAGAGACTCTGTCACCACATTATAAGTGCCCTATCTCCTATATAAGTAAAGAGGCTGTCACCACATTATAAGTGTCCTATCTCCTATATAAGTAAAGAGGCTCTGTCACCACATTATAAGTGTCCTATCTCCTATATAAGTAAAGAGACTCTGTCACCACATTATAAGTGCCCTATCTCCTATATAAGTAAAGAGGCTCTGTCACCACATTATAAGTGTCCTATCTCCTATATAAGTAAAGAGGCTCTGTCACCACATTATAAGTGTCCTATCTCCTATATAAGTAAAGAGGCTCTGTCACCACATTATAAGTGCCCTATCTCCTATATAAGTAAAGAGACTCTGTCACCACATTATAAGTGCCCTATCTCCTATATAAGTAAAGAGGCTCTGTCTCCACATTATAAGTGCCCTATCTCCTATATAAGTAAAGAAACTCTGTCACCACATTATAAGTGCCCTATCTCCTATATAAGTAAAGAGGCTGTCACCACATTATAAGTGTCCTATCTCCTATATAAGTAAAGAGGCTGTTACCACATTATAAGTGTCCTATCTCCTATATAAGTAAGGAGGCTCTGTCACCACATTATAAGTGCCCTATCTCCTATATAAGTAAAGAGGCCCTGTCACCACATTATAAGTGTCCTATCTCCTATATAAGTAAAGAGGCTCTGTCACCTCATTATAAGTGTCCTATCTCCTATATAAGTAAAGAGGCTCTGTCACCACATTATAAGTGCCCTATCTCCTATATAAGTAAAGAGGCTCTGTCACCACATTATAAGTGTCCTATCTCCTATATAAGTAAAGAGACTGTCCCCACATTATAAATGTCCTATCTCCTATATAAGTAAAGAGGCTATGTCACCACATTATAAGTGTCCTATCTCCTATATAAGTAAAGAGACTCTGTCTCCACATTATAAGTGCCCTATCTCCTATATAAGTAAAGAAACTCTGTCACCACATTATAAGTGCCCTATCTCCTATATAAGTAAAGAGGCTGTCACCACATTATAAGTGTCCTATCTCCTATATAAGTAAAGAGGCTGTTACCACATTATAAGTGTCCTATCTCCTATATAAGTAAAGAGGCTCTGTCACCACATTATAAGTGTCCTATCTCCTATATAAGTAAAGAGACTCTGTCACCTCATTATAAGTGCCCTATCTCCTATATAAGTAAAGAGACTCTGTCACCACATTATAAGTGTCCTATCTCCTATATAAGTAATGAGGCTCTGTCACCACATTATAAGTGTCCTATCTCCTATATAAGTAAAGAGACTCTGTCACCACATTATAAGTGCCCTATCTCCTATATAAGTAAAGAGGCTGTCACCACATTATAAGTGTCCTATCTCCCATATAAGTAAAGAGGCTCTGTCACCACATTATAAGTGTCCTATCTCCTATATAAGTAATGAGACTCTGTCACCACATTATAAGTGCCCTATCTCCTATATAAGTAAAGAGGCTCTGTCACCACATTATAAGTGCCCTATCTCCTATATAAGTAAAGAGGCTGTCACCACATTATAAGTGCCCTATCTCCTATATAAGTAAAGAGACTCTGTCACCACATTATAAGTGCCCTATCTCCTATATAAGTAAAGAGGCTCTGTCACCACATTATAAGTGCCCTATCTCCTATATAAGTAAAGAGACTCTGTCACCACATTATAAGTGTCCTATCTCCTATATAAGAGGCTCTGTCACCACATTATAAGTGTCCTATCTCCTATATAAGTAAAGAGACTCTGTCACCACATTATAAGTGTCCTATCTCCTATATAAGAAGCTCTGTCACCACATTATAAGTGTCCTATCTCCTATATAAGTAAAGAGACTCTGTCACCACATTATAAGTGTCCTATCTCCTATATAAGTAAAGAGGCTCTGTCACCACATTATAAGTGCCCTATCTCCTATATAAGTAAAGAGGCTCTGTCACCACATTATAAGTGCCCTATCTCCTATATAAGTAAAGAGACTCTGTCACCACATTATAAGTGCCCTATCTCCTATATAAGTAAAGAGGCTCTGTCACCACATTATAAGTGCCCTATCTCCTATATAAGTAAAGAGACTCTGTCACCACATTATAAGTGCCCTATCTCCTATATAAGTAAAGAAACTCTGTCACCACATTATAAGTGTCCTATCTCCTATATAAGTAAAGAGGCTGTCACCACATTATAAGTGTCCTATCTCCTATATAAGTAAAGAGACTCTGTCACCACATTATAAGTGCCCTATCTCCTATATAAGTAAAGAGGCTCTGTCACCACATTATAAGTGTCCTATCTCCTATATAAGTAAAGAGGCTCTGTCACCACATTATAAGTGCCCTATGTCCTATATAAGTAAAGAGGCTCTGTCACCACATTATAAGTGCCCTATCTCCTATATAAGTAAAGAGACTCCGTCATCACATTATAAGTGCCCTATCTCCTATATAAGTAAAGAGGCTCTGTCACCACATTATAAGTGTCCTATCTCCTATATAAGTAAAGAGGCTGTCACCACATTATAAGTGTCCTATCTCCTATATAAGTAAAGAGGCTCTGTCACCACATTATAAGTGCCCTAATTCCTATATAAGTAATGAGACTCTGTCACCACATTATAAGTGCTCTATCTCCTATATAAGTAAAGAGGCTCTGTCACCACATTATAAGTGCCCTATCTCCTATATAAGTAAAGAGGCTCTGTCACCACATTATAAGTGCCCTATCTCCTATATAAGTAAAGAGGCTCTGTCACCACATTATAAGTGCCCTATCTCCTATATAAGTAAAGAGGCTCTGTCACCACATTATAAGTGCCCTATCTCCTATATAAGTAAAGAGGCTCTGTCACCACATTATGAGTGCCCTATCTCCTATATAAGTAAAGAGACTCTGTCACCACATTATAAGCGCCCTATCTCCTATATAAGTAAAGAGACTCTGTCACCACATTATAAGTGCGCTATCTCCTATATAAGTAAAGAGACTCTGTCACCACATTATAAGCGCCCTATCTCCTATATAAGTAAAGAGGCTCTGTCACAACATTATAAGCGTCCTATCTCCTATATAAGTAAAGAGACTCTGTCACCACATTATAAGTGTCCTATCTCCTATATAAGTAAAGAGGCTCTGTCACCACATTATAAGTGTCCTATCTCCTATATAAGTAAAGAGGCTCTGTCACCACATTATAACTGCCCTATCTCCTATATAAGTAAAGAGACTCTGTCACCACATTATAAGTGTCCTATCTCCTATATAAGTAAAGAGGCTCTGTCACCACATTATAACTGCTCTATCTCCTATATAAGTAAAGAGACTCTGTCACCACATTATAAGTGTCCTATCTCCTATATAAGTAAAGAGACTCTGTCACCACATTATAAGTGCCCTATCTCCTATATAAGTAAAGAGGCTCTGTCACCACATTATAAGTGCCCTATCTCCTATATAAGTAAAGAGGCTCTGTCACCACATTATAAGTGCCCTATCTCCTATATAAGTAAAGAGACTCTGTCACCACATTATAAGTGCCCTATCTCCTATATAAGTAATGAGACTCTGTCACCACATTATAAGTGTCCTATCTCCTATATAAGTAAAGAGGCTCTGTCACCACATTATAAGTGTCCTATCTCCTATATAAGTAAAGAGACTCTGTCACCACATTATAAGTGTCCCATCTCCTATATAAGTAAAGAGACTCTGTCACCACATTATAAGTGTCCTATCTCCTATATAAGTAAAGATGCTCTGTCACCACATTATAAGTGCCCTATCTCCTATATAAGTAAAGAGTCTGTCACCACATTATAAGTGTCCTATCTCCTATATAAGTAAAGAGGCTCTGTCACCACATTATAAGTGCCCTATCTCCTATATAAGTAAAGAGGCTGTCACCACATTATAAGTGTCCTATCTCCTATATAAGTAAAGAGGCTCTGTCACCACATTATAAGTGTCCTATCTCCTATATAAGTAAAGAGGCTCTGTCACCACATTATAAGTGTCCTATCTCCTATATAAGTAATGAGACTCTGTCACCACATTATAAGTGCCCTATCTCCTATATAAGTAAAGAGGCTCTGTCACCACATTATAAGTGCCCTATCTCCTATATAAGTAAAGAGACTCTGTCACCACATTATAAGTGCCCTATCTCCTATATAAGTAAAGAGACTCTGTCACCACATTATAAGTGTCCTATCTCCTATATAAGTAAAGAGGCTCTGTCACCACATTATAAGTACCCTATCTCCTATATAAGTAAAGAGGCTCTGTCACCACATTATAAGTGTCCTATCTCCTATATAAGTAAAGAGACTCTGTCACCACATTATAAGTGTCCTATCTCCTATATAAGTAATGAGGCTGTCACCACTTTATAAGTGTCCTATCTCCTATATAAGTAAAGAGGCTGTCACCACATTATAAGTGTCCTATCTCCTATATAAGTAAAGAGGCTCTGTCACCACATTATAAGTGTCCTATCTCCTATATAAGTAAAGAGGCTCTGTCACCACATTATAAGTGTCCTATCTCCTATATAAGTAAAGAGGCTCTGTCACCACATTATAAGTGCCCTATCTCCTATATAAGTAAGGAGGCTCTGTCACCACATTATAAGTGCCCTATCTCCTATATAAGTAAAGAGGCTCTGTCACCACATTATAAGTGTCCTATCTCCTATATAAGTAAAGAGACTCTGTCACCACATTATAAGTGTCCCATCTCCTATATAAGTAAAGAGACTCTGTCACCACATTATAAGTGCCCTATCTCCTATATAAGTAAAGAGGCTCTGTCACCACATTATAAGTGCCCTATCTCCTATATAAGTAAAGAGGCTCTGTCACCACATTATAAGTGCCCTATCTCCTATATAAGTAAAGAGACTCTGTCACCACATTATAAGTGTCCTATCTCCTATATAAGTAAAGAGGCTCTGTCACCACATTATAAGTACCCTATCTCCTATATAAGTAAAGAGGCTCTGTCACCACATTATAAGTGTCCTATCTCCTATATAAGTAAAGAGACTCTGTCACCACATTATAAGTGTCCTATCTCCTATATAAGTAATGAGGCTGTCACCACTTTATAAGTGTCCTATCTCCTATATAAGTAAAGAGGCTGTCACCACATTATAAGTGTCCTATCTCCTATATAAGTAAAGAGGCTCTGTCACCACATTATAAGTGTCCTATCTCCTATATAAGTAAAGAGGCTCTGTCACCACATTATAAGTGTCCTATCTCCTATATAAGTAAAGAGGCTCTGTCACCACATTATAAGTGCCCTATCTCCTATATAAGTAAGGAGGCTCTGTCACCACATTATAAGTGCCCTATCTCCTATATGAGTAAAGAGGCTCTGTCACCACATTATAAGTGTCCTATCTCCTATATAAGTAAAGAGGCTCTGTCACCTCATTATAAGTGCCCTATCTCCTATATAAGTAAAGAGGCTCTGTCACCACATTATAAGTGTCCTATTTCCTATATAAGTAAAGAGATTCTGTCACCACATTATAAGTGTCCTATCTCCTATATAAGTAAAGAGGCTCTGTCACCACATTATAAGTGCCCTATCTCCTATATAAGTAAAGAGGCTGTCACCACATTATAAGTGTCCTATCTCCTATATAAGTAAAGAGGCTCTGTCACCACATTATAAGTGCCCTATCTCCTATATAAGTAAAGAGACTCTGTCACCACATTATATATGTAATATGTGAGGAGTACATCAGGGTATATGTAATCTGTGCGCAATACATCAGGGTATATGTAATCTGTGCAGAGTACATCAGGGTATATGTAATCTGTGAGGAGTACATCAGGGTATATGTAATCTGTGAGGAGTACATCAGGGTATATGTAATATGTGAGGAGTACATCAGGGTATATGTAATCTGTGAGGAGTACATCAGGGTATATGTAATCTGTGAGGAGTACATCAGGATATATGTAATATGTGAGGAGTACATCAGGGTATATGTAATATGTGAGAAGTACATCAGGGTATATGTAATATGTGAGGAGTACATCAGGGTATATGTAATCTGTGAGGAGTACATCAGGGTATATGTAATCTGTGAGGAGTACTGTTATGGCAGGAAGGAGGTGAAGGGAACAAGTGAGCCCTAATCTACCCACCGCCCTGTCCCTGCCTACTTGCAACGACCCGCCCTAGGCGACGGGGTACAACTTGGCGGCGGTCCCTACGCTGACTAAGTGCAAGGGGATACAAACAGGGAACAAGCAAGGGAAGGGGCAGTAGCCCACGGAACATCGTGAGGAAACGGAGAGGTGAACGAGCCAGTCAGGATCGGAATGTAGTGGAGTATACAAACGCAGAGCACGGAGCAGGAATCAAGCCAGGGGCAGAGCGAAGCAGGATAAGCGGGAACAGGAGCACGGCAGGAGCACGGCAGGAGCGGAGCCAGGAATCCAAGAAGAATAACAAGCAATAAGCAAGAGAAAACAGCAGGTATAAATGGACAGGGGGCGGAGCTAACTCCGACTGACCAGGCCGCGATAGGCTCTCCCACTCCTGAGCCTGCCACCCTGATTGGTGGGAGCCGGTGTCAGTCTAAGAGGTCTGGCCTCAGGTGTCGACTGATTAATCCTGGGAGTATCCACAGACGTAGTGCCTGGCAGATCCTTTACAAGTACATCAGGATATATGTAATATGTGAGGAGTACATCAGGGTATATGTTATATGTGAGGAGTACATCAGGGTATATGTTATATGTGAGGAGTACATCAGGATATATGTAATATGTGCGGAGTACATCAGGGTATATGTAATATGTGAGGAGTACATCAGGGTATATGTAATATGTGAGGAGTACGTCAGGGTATATGTAATATGTGAGGAGTACGTCAGGGTATATGTAATATGTGAGGAGTACGTCAGGGTATATGTAATATGTGAGGAGTACATCAGGGTATATGTAATCTGTGAGGAGTACATCAGGGTATATGTAATCTGTGAGGAGTACATCAGGGTATATGTAATCTGTGAGGAGTACATCAGGGTATATGTAATCTGTGAGGAGTACATCAGGGTATATGTAATATGTGAGGAGTACATCAGGGTATATGTAATATGTGCGGAGTACATCAGGATATATGTAATAAGTTAGGAGTACATCAGGGTATATGTAATCTGTGAGGAGTACATCAGGATATATGTAATCTGTGCGGAGTACATCAGGGTATATGTAATCTGTGCGGAGTACATCAGGGTATATGTAATCTGTGCGGAGTACATCAGGGTATATGTAATATGTGAGGAGTACATCCGAGTATATGTAATATGTGAGGAGTACATCAGGATATATGTAATCTGTGAGGAGTACATCAGGATATATGTAATCTGTGAGGAGTACATCAGGGTATATGTAATCTGTGAGGAGTACATCAGGGTATATGTAATATGTGAGGGGCACATCAGGGTATATGTAATATGTGCGGAGTACATCAGGATATATGTAATATGTGAGGAGTACATCAGGGTATATGTAATCTGTGAGGAGTACATCAGGGTATATGTAATATGTGAGGAGTACATCCGGGTATATGTAATCTGTGCGGAGTACATCAGGGTATATGTAATATGTGAGGAGTACATCCGGGTGTATGTAATATGTGAGGAGTACATCAGGGTATATGTAAGCTGTGCGGGGTACATCAGGGTATATGTAATCTGTGAGGAGTACATCAGGGTATATGTAATCTGTGAGGAGTACATCAGGATATATGTAAGATGTGAGGAGTACATCAGGGTATATGTAATCTGTGAGGAGTACATCAGGGTATATGTAATCTGTGAGGAGTACATCAGGGTATATGTAATCTGTGAGGAGTACATCAGGATATATGTAATATGTGAGGAGTACATCAGGGTATATGTAATATGTGAGGGGCACATCAGGGTATATGTAATATGTGCGGAGTACATAAGGATATATGTAATATGTGAGGAGTACATCCGGGTATATGTAATCTGTGCGGAGTACATCAGGGTATATGTAATCTGTGAGGAGTACATCCGGGTGTATGTAATATGTGAGGAGTACATCAGGGTATATGTAATCTGTGAGGAGTACATCAGGATATATGTAATATGTGAGGAGTACATCAGGGTATATGTAATCTGTGAGGAGTACATCAGGGTATATGTAATATGTGAGGAGTACATCAGGGTATATGTAATCTGTGAGGAGTACATCAGGGTATATGTAATATGTGAGGAGTACATCAGGGTATATGTAATCTGTGAGGAGTACATCAGGGTATATGTAATATGTGAGGAGTACATCAGGGTATATGTAAGATGTGAGGAGTACATCAGGGTATATGTAATATGTGAGGAGTACATCAGTGTATATGTAATCTGTGAGGAGTACATCAGGGTATATGTAATCTGTGAGGAGTACATCAGGGTATATGTAATCTGTGAGGAGTACATCAGGGTATATGTAATATGTGAGGAGTACATCAGGGTATATGTAATCTGTGCGGAGTACATCAGGGTATATGTAATATGTGAGGAGTACATCAGGATATATGTAATATGTGAGGAGTACATCAGGGTATATGTAATATGTGAGGAGTACATCAGGATATATGTAAGATGTGAGGAGTACATCAGGGTATATGTAATATGTGAGGAGTACATCAGGGTATATGTAATCTGTGAGGAGTACATCAGGATATATGTAATATGTGAGGAGTACATCAGGGTATATGTAATATGTGAGGGGCACATCAGGGTATATGTAATATGTGCGGAGTACATAAGGATATATGTAATATGTGAGGAGTACATCCGGGTATATGTAATCTGTGCGGAGTACATCAGGGTATATGTAATCTGTGAGGAGTACATCCGGGTGTATGTAATATGTGAGGAGTACATCAGGGTATATGTAATCTGTGAGGAGTACATCAGGATATATGTAATATGTGAGGAGTACATCAGGGTATATGTAATCTGTGAGGAGTACATCAGGGTATATGTAATATGTGAGGAGTACATCAGGGTATATGTAATATGTGAGGAGTACATCAGGGTATATGTAATATGTGAGGAGTACATCAGGGTATATGTAATCTGTGAGGAGTACATCAGGGTATATGTAATCTGTGAGGAGTACATCAGGGTATATGTAATCTGTGAGGAGTACATCAGGGTATATGTAATCTGTGAGGAGTACATCAGGGTATATGTAATCTGTGAGGAGTACATCAGGATATATGTAATATGTGAGGAGTACATCAGGGTATATGTAATATGTGAGGAGTACATCAGGGTATATGTAATATGTGAGAAGTACATCAGGGTATATGTAATCTGTGAGGAGTACATCAGGGTATATGTAATCTGTGAGGAGTACTGTTATGGCAGGAAGGAGGTGAAGGGAACAAGTGAGCCCTAATCTACCCACCGCCCTGTCCCTGCCTACTTGCAACGACCCGCCCTAGGCGACGGGGTACAACTTGGCGGCGGTCCCTACGCTGACTAAGTGCAAGGGGATACAAACAGGGAACAAGCAAGGGAAGGGGCAGTAGCCCACGGAACATCGTGAGGAAACGGAGAGGTGAACGAGCCAGTCAGGATCGGAATGTAGTGGAGTATACAAACGCAGAACACGGAGCAGGAATCAAGCCAGGGGCAGAGCGAAGCAGGATAAGCGGGAACAGGAGCACGGCAGGAGCACGGCAGGAGTGGAGCCAGGAATCCAAGAAGAATAACAAGCAATAAGCAAGAGAAAACAGCAGGTATAAATGGACAGGGGGCGGAGCTAACTCCGACTGACCAGGCCGCGATAGGCTCTCCCACTCCTGAGCCTGCCACCCTGATTGGTGGGAGCCGGTGTCAGTCTAAGAGGTCTGGCCTCAGGTGTCGACTGATTAATCCTGGGAGTATCCACAGACGTAGTGCCTGGCAGATCCTTTACAAGTACATCAGGATATATGTAATATGTGCGGAGTACATCAGGGTATATGTAATATGTGAGGAGTACATCAGGGTATATGTAATATGTGAGGAGTACATCAGGGTATATGTAATATGTGAGGAGTACGTCAGGGTATATGTAATATGTGAGGAGTACGTCAGGGTATATGTAATATGTGAGGAGTACATCAGGGTATATGTAATATGTGAGGAGTTCATCAGGGTATATGTAAGATGTGAGGAGTACATCAGGGTATATGTAATATGTGAGGAGTACATCAGGGTATATGTAATATGTGAGGGGTACATCAGGGTATATGTAATATGTGAGGGGTACATCAGGGTATATGTAATATGTGAGGGGCACATCAGGGTATATGTAATATGTGCGGAGTACATCAGGATATATGTAATATGTGCGGAGTACATCAGGATATATGTAATATGTGAGGAGTACATCAGGGTATATGTAATATGTGAGGAGTACATCCGGGTATATGTAATCTGTGCGGAGTACATCAGGGTATATGTAATATGTGAGGAGTACATCCGGGTGTATGTAATATGTGAGGAGTACATCAGGGTATATGTAATCTGTGAGGAGTACATCAGGATATATGTAATATGTGAGGAGTACATCAGGGTATATGTAATCTGTGAGGAGTACATCAGGGTATATGTAATCTGTGAGGAGTACATCAGGGTATATGTAATATGTGAGGAGTACATCAGGGTATATGTAATCTGTGAGGAGTACATCAGGGTATATGTAATATGTGAGTAGTACATCAGGGTATATGTAATCTGTGAGGAGTACATCAGGGTATATGTAATCTGTGAGGAGTACATCCGAGTATATGTAATATGTGAGGAGTACATCAGGATATATGTAATCTGTGAGGAGTACATCAGGGTATATGTAATATGTGAGGAGTACATCAGGATATATGTAATATGTGAGGAGTACATCAGGGTATGTGTAATATGTGAGGAGTACATCAGGGTATGTGTAATCTGTGAGGAGTACATCAGGGTATATGTAATCTGTGAGGAGTACATCAGGGTATATGTAATATGTGAGGAGTACATCAGGGTATATGTAATATGTGAGGAGTACATCAGGGTATATGTAATCTGTGAGGAGTACATCAGGGTATATGTAATATGTGAGGAGTACATCAGGATATATGTAATATGTGAGGAGTACATCAGGATATATGTAATATGTGAGGAGTACATCAGGATATATGTAATATGTGAGGAGTACATCAGGGTATATGTAATCTGTGAGGAGTACATCAGGGTATATGTAATATGTGAGGGGCACATCAGGGTATATGTAATATGTGCGGAGTACATCAGGATATATGTAATATGTGAGGAGTACATCAGGGTATATGTAATCTGTGAGGAGTACATCAGGGTATATGTAATATGTGAGGAGTACATCCGGATATATGTAATCTGTGCGGAGTACATCAGGGTATATGTAATCTGTGAGGAGTACATCCGGGTGTATGTAATATGTGAGGAGTACATCAGGGTATATGTAATCTGTGAGGAGTACATCAGGGTATATGTAATATGTGAGGAGTACATCAGGGTATATGTAATATGTGAGGAGTACATCAGGGTATATGTAATATGTGAGGAGTACATCAGGGTATATGTAATCTGTGAGGAGTACATCAGGGTATATGTAATATGTGAGGAGTACATCAGGGTATATGTAATCTGTGAGGAGTACATCAGGGTATATGTAATATGTGAGGAGTACATCAGGGTATATGTAATATGTGAGGAGTACATCAGGGTATATGTAATCTGTGAGGAGTACATCCGGGTATATGTAATATGTGAGGAGTACATCAGGATATATGTAATCTGTGAGGAGTACATCAGGATATATGTAATATGTGAGGAGTACATCAGGGTATATGTAATCTGTGAGGAGTACATCAGGGTATATGTAATCTGTGAGGAGTACATCAGGGTATATGTAATATGTGAGTAGTACATCAGGGTATATGTAATATGTGAGTAGTACATCAGGGTATATGTAATCTGTGAGGAGTACATCAGGGTATATGTAATCTGTGAGGAGTACATCAGGGTATCTGTAATATGTGAGGAGTACATCCGAGTATATGTAATATGTGAGGAGTACATCAGGATATATGTAATCTGTGAGGAGTACATCAGGGTATATGTAATCTGTGAGGAGTACTGTTATGGCAGGAAGGAGGTGAAGGGAACAAGTGAGCCCTAATCTA
The DNA here is from genome assembly GCF_050947455.1 of Rhinoderma darwinii. Classification (NCBI taxonomy): domain Eukaryota; kingdom Metazoa; phylum Chordata; class Amphibia; order Anura; family Rhinodermatidae; genus Rhinoderma; species Rhinoderma darwinii. Next base: position 643,518,199 of record NC_134687.1, on the reverse strand, counting down.
CCCACCACCCTGTCCCTGCCTACTTGCAACGACCCGCCCTAGGCGACGGGGTACAACTTGGCGGCGGTCCCTACGCTGACTAAGTGCAAGGGGATACAAACAGGGAACAAGCAAGGGAAGGGGCAGTAGCCCACGGAACATCGTGAGGAAACGGAGAGGTGAACGAGCCAGTCAGGATCGGAATGTAGTGGAGTATACAAACGCAGAGCACGGAGCAGGAATCAAGCCAGGGGCAGAGCGAAGCAGGATAAGCGGGAACAGGAGCACGGCAGGAGCACGGCAGGAGCACGGCAGGAGCACGGCAGGAGCACGGCAGGAGCACGGCAGGAGCACGGCAGGAGCACGGCAGGAGCACGGCAGGAGTGGAGCCAGGAATCCAAGAAGAATAACAAGCAATAAGCAAGAGAAAACAGCAGGTATAAATGGACAGGGGGCGGAGCTAACTCCGACTGACCAGGCCGCGATAGGCTCTCCCACTCCTGAGCCTGCCACCCTGATTGGTGGGAGCCGGTGTCAGTCTAAGAGGTCTGGCCTCAGGTGTCGACTGATTAATCCTGGGAGTATCCACAGACGTAGTGCCTGGCAGATCCTTTACAAGTACATCAGGATATATGTAATATGTGAGGAGTACATCAGGATATATGTAATATGTGAGGAGTACATCAGGGTATATGTAATATGTGAGGAGTACATCAGGGTATATGTAAGCTGTGAGGAGTACATCAGGGTATATGTAATATGTGAGGAGTACATCAGGGTATATGTAATATGTGAGGAGTACATCAGGGTATATGTAATATGTGAGGAGTACATCAGGGTATATGTAATATGTGAGGAGTACATCAGGGTATATGTAATATGTGAGGAGTACATCAGGGTATATGTAAGCTGTGAGGAGTACATCAGGGTATATGTAATATGTGAGGAGTACATCAGGGTATATGTAATATGTGAGGAGTACATCAGGGTATATGTAATCTGTGAGGAGTACATCAGGGTATATGTAATATGTGAGGAGTACATCCGGGTATATGTAATCTGTGCGGAGTACATCAGGGTATATGTAATATGTGAGGAGTACATCCGGGTGTATGTAATATGTGAGGAGTACATCAGGGTATATGTAATCTGTGAGGAGTACATCAGGATATATGTAATATGTGAGGAGTACATCAGGGTATATGTAATCTGTGAGGAGTACATCAGGGTATATGTAATATGTGAGGAGTACATCAGGGTATATGTAATATGTGAGGAGTACATCAGGGTATATGTAATCTGTGAGGAGTACATCAGGGTATATGTAATATGTGAGGAGTACATCAGGATATATGTAATATGTGAGGAGTACATCAGGGTATATGTAATCTGTGAGGAGTACATCAGGGTATATGTAATATGTGAGGAGTACATCAGGGTATATGTAATATGTGAGGAGTACATCAGGGTATATGTAATATGTGAGGAGTACATCAGGGTATATGTAATCTGTGAGGAGTACATCAGGGTATCTGTAATATGTGAGGAGTACATCCGAGTATATGTAATATGTGAGGAGTACATCAGGATATATGTAATCTGTGAGGAGTACATCAGGGTATATGTAATATGTGAGGAGTACATCAGGATATATGTAATATGTGAGGAGTACATCAGGGTATGTGTAATATGTGAGGAGTACATCAGGGTATGTGTAATCTGTGAGGAGTACATCAGGGTATATGTAATCTGTGAGGAGTACATCAGGGTATATGTAATATGTGAGGAGTACATCAGGGTATATGTAATCTGTGAGGAGTACATCAGGGTATATGTAATCTGTGAGGAGTACATCAGGGTATATGTAATCTGTGAGGAGTACATCAGGGTATATGTAATATGTGAGGAGTACATCAGGGTATATGTAATATGTGCGGAGTACATCAGGATATATGTAATATGTTAGGAGTACATCAGGGTATATGTAATCTGTGAGGAGTACATCAGGATATATGTAATCTGTGAGGAGTACATCAGGGTATATGTAAGATGTGCGGAGTACATCAGGGTATATGTAATCTGTGCGGAGTACATCAGGGTATATGTAATCTGTGAGGAGTACATCAGGGTATATGTAATCTGTGAGGAGTACATCAGGGTATATGTAATATGTGAGGAGTACATCAGGGTATATGTAATATGTGAGGAGTACATCAGGGTATATGTAATATGTGAGGAGTACATCAGGGTATATGTAATATGTGAGGAGTACATCAGGGTATATGTAATATGTGAGGAGTACATCAGGGTATATGTAATATGTGAGGAGTACATCAGGGTATATGTAATCTGTGAGGAGTACATCAGGGTATATGTATTCTGTGAGGAGTACATCAGGGTATATGTAATCTGTGAGGAGTACATCAGGGTATATGTAATCTGTGAGAAGTACATCAGGGTATATGTATTCTGTGAGGAGTACATCAGGGTATATGTATTCTGTGAGGAGTACATCAGGGTATATGTAATATGTGAGGAGTACATCAGGGTATATGTAATATGTGAGGAGTACATCAGGGTATATGTAATATGTGAGGAGTACATCAGGGTATATGTAATATGTGAGGAGTACATCAGGATATATGTAATATGTGAGGAGTACATCAGGGTATATGTAATCTGTGAGGAGTACATCAGGATATATGTAATATGTGAGGAGTACATCAGGGTATATGTAATATGTGCGGAGTACATCAGGATATATGTAATATGTGAGGAGTACATCAGGGTATATGTAATATGTGCGGAGTACATCAGGATATATGTAATATGTGAGGAGTACATCAGGGTATATGTAATATGTGAGGAGTACATCAGGCTATGTGTAATATGTGAGGAGTACATCAGGGTATATGTAATCTGTGAGGAGTACATCAGGGTATATGTAAGCTGGGCGGAGTACACCAGGGTATATGTAATATGTGCGGAGTACATCAGGATATATGTAATATGTGAGGAGTACATCAGGATATATGTAATCTGTGAGGAGTACATCAGGGTATATGTAATCTGTGAGGAGTACATCAGGGTATATGTAATATGTGAGGAGTACATCAGGGTATATGTAATATGTGCGGAGTACATCAGGATATATGTAATATGTGAGGAGTACATCAGGATATATGTAATATGTGAGGAGTACATCAGGGTATATGTAATCTGTGAGGAGTACATCAGGGTATATGTAATATGTGAGGAGTACATCAGGATATATGTAATATGTGAGGAGTACATCAGGGTATATGTAATATGTGAGGAGTACATCAGGGTATATGTAATATGTGAGGAGTACATCAGGGTATATGTAATGTGTGAGGAGTACATCAGGGTATATGTAATATGTGAGGAGTACATCAGGCTATGTGTAATATGTGAGGAGTACATCAGGGTATATGTAATCTGTGAGGAGTACATCAGGGTATATGTAATCTGTGAGGAGTACATCAGTATATATGTAATCTGTGAGGAGTACATCAGGGTATATGTAAGCTGGGCGGAGTACACCAGGGTATATGTAATATGTGCGGAGTACATCAGGATATATGTAATATGTGAGGAGTACATCAGGATATATGTAATATGTGAGGAGTACATCAGGATATATGTAATCTGTGAGGAGTACATCAGGGTATATGTAATCTGTGAGGAGTACATCAGGGTATATGTAATCTGTGAGGAGTACATCAGGGTATATGTAATCTGTGAGGAGTACATCAGGGTATATGTAAGATGTGAGGAGTACATCAGGGTATATGTAATATGTGAGGAGTACATCAGGGTATATGTAGTATGTGAGGAGAACATCAGGGTATATGTAATATGTGAGGAGTACATCAGGGTATATGTAATCTGTGAGGAGTACATCAGGGTATATGTAATATGTGAGGAGTACATCAGGGTATATGTAATATGTGAGGAGTACATCAGGGTATATGTAATCTGTGAGGAGTACATCAGGATATATGTAATATGTGAGGAGTACATCAGGATATATGTAATATGTGAGGAGTACATCAGGGTATATGTAGTATGTGAGGAGTACATCAGAGTATATGTAATATGTGAGGAGTACATCAGGGTATATGTAATATGTGAGGAGTACATCAGGGTATATGTAATCTGTGAGGAGTACATCAGGGTATATGTAATCTGTGAGGAGTACATCAGGATATATGTAATATGTGAGGAGTACATCAGGATATATGTAATATGTGAGGAGTACATCAGGGTATATGTAGTATGTGAGGAGTACATCAGAGTATATGTAATATGTGAGGAGTACATCAGGGTATATGTAATATGTGAGGAGTACATCTGGGTATATGTAATATGTGAGGAGTACATCAGGATATATGTAATATGTGAGGAGTACATCAGGATATATGTAATCTGTGAGGAGTACATCAGGGTATATGTAATCTGTGAGGAGTACATCAGGGTATATGTAATATGTGAGGAGTACATCAGGGTATATGTAATCTGTGAGGAGTACATCAGGGTATATGTAAGATGTGAGGAGTACATCAGGGTATATGTAATATGTGAGGAGTACATCAGGGTATATGTAGTATGTGAGGAGAACATCAGGGTATATGTAATCTGTGAGGAGTACATCAGGGTATATGTAATCTGTGAGGAGTACATCAGGGTATATGTAATATGTGAGGAGTACATCAGGGTATATGTAATCTGTGAGTAGTACATCAGGGTATATGTAATCTGTGAGGAGTACATCAGGGTATATGTAATCTGTGAGGAGTACATCAGGGTATATGTAATATGTGAGGAGTACATCAGGGTATATGTAATATGTGAGGAGTACATCAGGGTATATGTAATCTGTGAGGAGTACATCAGGATATATGTAATATGTGAGGAGTACATCAGGATATATGTAATATGTGAGGAGTACATCAGGGTATATGTAGTATGTGAGGAGTACATCAGAGTATATGTAATATGTGAGGAGTACATCAGGGTATATGTAATATGTGAGGAGTACATCAGGGTATATGTAATCTGTGAGGAGTACATCAGGGTATATGTAATCTGTGAGGAGTACATCAGGGCATATGTAAGCTGGGCGGAGTGCATCAGGGCATAATAGGATGATGTAATAATGGGGTGAATGAATAATCCATGGATTGGTGTCGCTTTGAACCAATCCTTTATACACAGGCCGGGATTATTGGGTATTATACAGAATATCTGCGCTCCAGTATTGCCTAATCTTTGACTTGTTCACTAGCCCTATAAGCCGCACAAGGCCCTAAAGTTTCCTCATCTCCGCTGTGTCTACGGGGTCCACCTGTGGGGTCCAGCAAATGACGATGTGGGGTATTTAGTCAAATTCTACTGGACCTAAAAAATTAATCTGGGCCGTCATTTAGCATCATTGCGTTTTGAGAGTGATAACGTGTTATATTTCCGGTGACGGAGCTGTGTGAGGGCGCGTTTTTTGTGGAACGAGCTGTAATTTTTATTGGTTCCATTTTGGGGGACATGCGATTTTTTTATCACTATTTATTCCATTTCTTGGGAGATGAGGAAACCAAAAAACAGCCATTCCAGCACGGTTCTTTTTTTTTTTTGCTTTTTTTACAGTGTTCACCGTGCAGTATAAACAACATGTTATCTTTATTCTGCGGGGCGATACGATTACAGCGACACAAAATTTATATTGTTTTTTTACGTTTCACTACGTTCCCACAATAATAATACTCTTTTCTAAAAAAAAATCATGTTTTAGTGTCGCCATTTTCTGAGAGCCGTAACTTTTTTATTTTTTCGTTGATATCGCTGCGGGACGGCTTGTTTTATGCGTGACGAACTGTAGTTTACATTGGTACCATTTTGTGTTACTTGCAACTTTTTGATCACTTTTTCTTAAATTTTTCTTGAGACAATATGACCAAAAAATAAAATGCTGTCATTGTTTTTTATTAAAAAATGTTACGGTGTTCACCGTGCGGTAAAAATAATGTGATATTTTTATAGATCAGGCCGTTCCGAACGCGGCGAAACCTATTATTTATAGTTTTTTTTTCATGTTTTCATTTTTTTTCTAATAATAAAGGAGTTGATCAGGAAACGGGGCAAGTGTTGTTTTTATTATTTATTTATTTTTCTTTCACATTTTTTATTACATTTTTTACTTTTTCTTTTCCACTGACCTGGGGACTTGAAGATCTGGTCTTCTGATCCCCGGTACAATACACTGCACCACTTATGTATGTACTTATGTAATGCCGTGCTTCGTAACTGTCATTCTTCATTTGACAGTTAGCGTATTAGGTCATGCCTCGGGCAGGACCTAATAGGCTAACGTACCTGGGCAACCAGGAAGCCTAGTAACGGCTTCCTGGCTGCCATAGCAACAATCGCCACCCGCGATCCATCGCGGGGGGCCCGGGGGATACAGAGGTAGCTCCCTCCCTCTGTAAACCACTTCAATGCGGCGGACGTCATTGACAACCGCATTGAAGGGGTTAAATGGCTGCGATCGGCGGTAACAGCCATTGCAGCGGCATATCAGCTGTGTATAACAGCTGACAGCCGCTGAAGATAAAGCGCGCACAGCTCCTGTGCTCGCTTTATCTCCAGGGCGTGACTGTACGCCCGAGTGCGGGAACTCACTTTATATTTGGACGTACAGTCACGCCCAATCGCGGGAACGGGTTAAGAGAGAACTTTATTTATAACTTTTTTTTTTTTACTTTTAATGTATTCGCATACGCCTGTATGATAATACATTACACTGTGTCACTATGACACAGGTTGCTGATCGGGCAGCACATGGCGTGCCCGAACAGCAGGCAAACAGAACAGACAGCCCTGGGGTCCTTTGTAGGTCCCCAGGACTGACTGCAGAGGGATCCAGAATCCCGGTGATGCAATCAAAGAGGGGAATTCCCTTTGATCATGCAGCGGTCACGGACAGTGGTAATCAAAGGGTTAAACAGCTGGGGTTGGAATGTTTTCCGACCCCAGCTGTGTTCAGGAGGCTTGTCTAGGATCAGGAGCTGTTTGTTACACGCGAGCGCTCATCAGCCTAATCTACAGAGACGCCAAAAGACAGTGGGCGGTCAGGAAGGAGTTAATGTTATACAACCGACATATTGAACCTGACATTGTAGAGGGCGGATGAGATAAAAGACGTGATGTGTTATAATCTATATCTGTCTTACTAGTGACCCCGTTATCTGTACAAGACGAAGAACTATTTGTAGCTTTGTTATAATTCCAGGATCGGCTTTTTATGACCACGGTGGAAATAACCTTCAGTGGTGAGACAAGTCTGACTCCGTATTTCACCCTCACATAAACTCGGGGGAGACGTTGTCCTCGTGTTGGGGTCTCTCTGCAATAATTCTTACACCATCCCGAATAATGTCATCCAGTCCTGACCGCAAATGGGAAGACACTTTACAATAATGTTTCTAAACTCCTTAAACTTCACGCTGAAAGACGTCGTAAAATATCATCATTTATAAGTCGGGTCATTATTTTTGGGGCGATAAAAACTTCACCTTCCAAAATGTTTTATTATGATTTTTTTTTTCTTCTCTGTACACAATTGAAATTGACAACTCCTCATTACTCCACAATCTCCAGGTGAGGAGGGTCTTACAAGGAGCCCCCTCCCAAACACTTAGGTGCCTCAGTCAATATTGACCACAGCATTGAAGGGGTTAAATGGCCGTAATCGCAGTTCTTTTAGGTTTCCGGCCTTTGCAGCATGGTTTCCGGTCTTCCCTATGTCATGTGACTGAGTCCTGAGCGGTAAATGTCCTGTGCAGGAAGGGGTTAAATGAGTAAAATACAAGTTTATACTGAATCTTATCCCACAAAACAATGTTTCTCGTTAAAGTATTCACTGGGGACACAGTACCATGGGTAGAGGCCGCTGACACTAGGTAAATATAAAAATGATGTTTGTCTCCGCCCAGTGGGCTGCACCCTCTGCTGAGCACCCCGCTCCTCAGTTTTAGCCTAGAGTCCGTAGGAGGCAGACATTTTGCTAGATATTTTATTTCTGTTTCAGGTGCAGGGTTCGAGTCCCTCATGTGTTCCACTTGCTGACTCCCCTGCGGGCGCTGAGCGGTAGGGATTCCCACCCTTTCAGTGAATGCCCGGCATTTTGGCGGATGCTATTTCCACATCGGTGAATCCCCACCCCTCTGTTGGATGTTACCGCTCTGGTCACCCAGTTCCCTATTATTAGCGCCCTGACTGTTGAGGATGCCGGACAGCCGCACTACTTGTGTGCGTTTTCCTATAGGGTGACAGGCTGCGCCTGAAGATGACTGACCGGTAAGTTCTCCCGCCGCCATTGGGAGCCTCTTTGGTGGGGGAGCATTCAGACTATGTCAGCAGGCTTTGCGGCATTATATATAGAGGGTTGTTTTTTTTCTCGGATGTTGTGTCCTTACTAATGAGGTCTCTAACACATTTGCTGGCAGACGTACTTAAGCATTATCTTCTGCTTTTTACTACTTTCCCGTTTTGATTGCTCACCAAGCAGGACCTGAGTCACATGCCTGCCCTGTACAATCAGCACGGCGCAGGTTTTTGGATGGAGGAGAGGGGTAATTCTGTTCTCGTCAGATAATTCTTACCAGTAGTGAACGCCATAGTACACTGAGCGGTATACAGAAGTCATACAGCGCTGGAAACATTCCTGCTGCACGGGGGACCCAGCACCTACGGGGTCTGGTAGGATAGCCATTGGCTATGGTGTTTTTTTGTAAAATGCTCATAATATGTCATCAAAGGGAAAAGCTACTAAGACCCCCAACACCCCCACTATTGTTACGCACCTTGTGTGTTCGTGGTACAGTACTAAGTTTCCATGCGAGCAGGCTGACCCAGTCTATGTTCAGTGCACTCCACCTAAAGCATCACCGGACTCCCCATCTCGCATGGTTAATGAGCATATTGCCCCCCCAATGGGCGGCTTCGCTCACCCAGGAGGTAGAAAAACTCGCCCGTCTTTCTCAGGCCATGGCGGATGCCTTACAACGCCTTCCTCAGCAGTTAGCGTCCCAATTGTCTGATCCCTCTCAGGCACCACAGTCCATTTAGGCCCCCAGACGTTCTTCCCTGGATTGCACTCGTTCTAGTTCTCCCAGTGCATCCCGAAAGCGGGCCCGGAAATCAAAACAATATCATTCTTCCTTTGTTTCCTCTTTGGACAAAAATGCTACAGGCGTCCTCCATTCTTTTCATTCAAGAGCTATATCTGAACCAACTTCTTTGAGTTATTGCAGCTCCACAGGCAACCCTCTCTGGTCTTTCCAGATCACAAGGGTTTTGACATTGTTTTCTGATTCATGGAAACACTTTGACCGGTCTATGCATCTGTACAACAGTGCAGACTATATGTTTCCTTTCTCTGATGAGTGTATTGCCAAATGGTCAGCTCACCCCAAGGTAGATGCTACAATGGCCCGGCTTTATGAAAATAATATCTTTCCGTTTGCAGATGCTTCCGCCTTAAAGGTTCATGTTGATTCTGAAGTGGAGTCTATGGCTAAAGCCACTTTCAGCATGGTCGCAGCTTCAGTCAGACCACCTTTTGCAGCATATTTGTTTAGCATGGCTAGTATTGAACTAATACTCAACTACAGGACACAATTGATTCGGGGGACTCCCAAGTGGATAATTCCCTGCTGGCTGCAGAGCTTTTGCAGATGTCTTAATGCATCTGTGATGTCTCTGTCTAAGCTGCCCAAAGGTCGGCTAAGGCCTTGGCTAATGCGGTAGCTGTCCACTGGGCCATTTGGACTAGGAACTGGGATACTGACAGTGTCTCTAGGAAGTGACCCTATGAAGGACGAAAACCTTCTTCCGTTTGCCCAGGATCTCCTTTATGGACATGGCCTGGTCGAACTCATTTCTGAGGCTACAGGAAGAAGGAGCACTTTACTTCAACAATGTTGTCAAAGACGACGCCCAGTTCCCTCAGTCAGCAGAGAAAGATGATTTCGTTCATTTTGGTACTCGGCCCCACGTCAGAGGCAGAACTCCCTTCCAAACGCACAGACATTTTTTCCGGTGTAGAAACTCCTGGCAGCCTTGCAACAGACCCGCTAGACCTGCTCCGGCACAGTGGGCTACCACATACTTAAAATTTGCCCTCATCTGAGCTGCTCCCTTGTATTGGGGGACGGCTGCTCTTCTTCCAGGAGACATGGCTCGAAGACATTGAAGACGCCTGTGTGCGGGAGATTGTCGACCGGCTACAAAATACAGTTTTCTTCTCGCCCTCCTGGGCGTTTTTTCCTGTCAAATCCCCCTCGGTGCCCCTCCAGGGCCCAAGCTTTTTCTCAAGCCATTCAAAGCCTCCTCCATCAAGGAGCAATTGTCCCAGTATGAACTCCAGAACTGTTCAAAGGGTTTTATTCCAACCCTTATTAGAGTACAAAAGAAGGACGGATCTCTTCGACCCATTTTGGATGTAAAACGTCTCAATCGATATTTGAAGATTCAAAGGTTTTGCGTGGAGTCTCTTCGATTTGGTGGTCTCTTCCTTGGAGGTCGACGAGTTCCTGTCCTCAATAGATATCAGGGATGCTTCTCTTCATGTTCCCATTGTTCAAGTACATCAGCGTTTCTTGCACTTTGCAGTAGGTTCAGAGCATTTCCAGTTTATGGCCTTCCCCTTTGGGCTGGCCATAGCTCCAAGGGTCTTCACCAATGTCATGGCGGCGCCCATGGCTATTCCCAGATCCAGGGGGATAGCGGTTATCCCATACTTGGACGATCTTCTGGTGAAGGCTCCTTTCAAACAGGACAGTGACAGTACTCCCCAGGAATGCTCCATTCGCTTCATGAAAGTCTTGGGGACTTCATGGCAGTCCCATTTGCTAAATTTTATTCCCGATCTCTAGCTGGCTATTCTATTTAGTTGGGACAAGTCTCCGGAGTCCTTGGATCTGATGATCCGTCTGCCCCCTTCAGTCAAGGAGGAGCTGCTGTGGTGGATGTCTTTCCCAGGCATCTTTCAGGAAAAACCCTACAACTATCAACTGGCAAGTCATCACAACGGATGGAAGTTTGTCTGGATGGGGGGGGGGGGGGTTTCTTTGGCTGCCTCACAGTCCAGGGCATCTGATCCGATTCGGAAGCTCCGCTACAGATCAACATGAAGTCTTGTCTCCAGACTCTTCCAGTGCGGATACAAACAGACCACTCTACAGCAGTGGCTTACCTCAATCATCACGGAGGTACAGGAAAGAGGACTGTATGGAAGGAAACCCCTAAGATCCTTCACTGGACGGAACAAAATGTCCCAGAAATCTCAGCAGTGCACATCTGTCACGCCTCGTGGAGAATGTGAACTCACTGGGCCGGTCCGTTGTCGCGAAGTAGCAGCTGGCCAAACAAGGGTCAATGATAGTCTTTAGGACTAGAGTACCTGAATAGAAGACTTGACACGGACACTTGACTTGACTTCACCAGTCATTTCAAACACTTGACTTGACTTGGACACAGATACTGGATACAGGAAAACAGAATACAGCTAAGGAACCATTTGCTAGACAAACATGGGTAGACACAACATTGTTCTGGCAAGGAATGAATGGGCAGAGTCCCTTTTTTAGTTCCTAGTATGCTGGGATAGGTTGGGGAGATTTTCCTGGTGCACGTGCTGGCCCTTTAAGGCCAGGAGCGAGCGAGTGCACCTTATGAGCAGCAGTGACAGAGGCCAGAACACCCCGGCATCCCCGGAAAGGAGGTGGAGGATGCCGGCACGGAGGTGATAGAAGCTGGCGCCCGCCAGGGGAAGTAGGACGGTGATGATCGGCGGCTGCCACCGTTACAACATCCCAGGAGTAGACAACTGGATGGCGGAATGCCTGGATCCCAGAGAATGATCTCTTCATCCAGAGATTTTCAGCGCATTTGCATTCGGTGGGGTTTCCCAGACGTGGATCCCTTCGCCTCTCACCTTAATCACAAGTGCCCGGACTACGTCACCAGAACAAGGGATTCCAGGGCCATAGGAGCCGACGCTCTGGTTCTACCCTGGTCATCCTTCAACCTCCTTTATCTTTTTCCTCCCCTACTACTCCTGCCTCGAGTGCTGAAAAGGGTCAAGGACGCAGGAATCCCAGACTGGCCTCGCAGGGCTTGGTATGCGGATCTCATGCTCATGTTAGCAGATGCCCCATGGCCACTTCCTCAGCGGCACAACCTCTTTTCCAGAGGTCCAATGTTCCACTCTGTTTTATCTCGGCTGCTTTTGACGGCTTTGCTATTGAATTTGCGGTTTTGAAGTTCAAAGGTTTCTCTGATCCGGTCATTCAGACCATGATTAAGGCCCAGAAGACTCAATCCCAAAGAATTTACCATTGCGATTTGTTGGCTTATTGTAGATGTGTAAATCCCATCAGCTCCACCCCCTCCGTTTTTCCATCTCACAAATTTTGGCCTGCCTCCACGTTGGCTTGGCTCATGGACTCAGATTGGCTACTCTATAAAGGGGCAGGTTTCAACACTATCTAGTTTTTCCAACACTTAATGACTTTCCGCGCTCCAATTAAGACTTTTTTGCAGAGAGTCACACATTGTGCTCCTTCTCATCCATCTCCTCTCGAATCATGGGATCACAATCTGGTCCTTGACGCTCTCCAGGCTGCACCCTTCTAACCTTTGTGGGAAGTTTCTCTCAGGATCTTATTTTGGAAGGTAGTTCTCCTTGTGGCGATCACCTCTATCCGTAGTTTATGAGCTGGCAGCCTTGTCCTACAAACCTCCGTTTACTGTTTTTCATAGGGTCAAGGTCGTGCTACGTCCATTTCCATCTTTCCTTCCTAAGGTGGTTTCCTCCTTCCAACTTAATGAGGACATTGTCTTTCCTTCGTTTTGTTCTAAACGTTCTCATCCACGTGAACGTGCCTAACATTGCATGGATGTCGTCACAGCCACCCGGGTCCACATTGCAGCTATGAAGTCCTTCCGAAAGTCGGATTCCCTATTTGTTGTTCCTAAGGGCCCTCATAAGATTGGCCCAGCTTCAAAGGCCACCTTTGCTAGCTGGATCTGGTTGGCCGTTAAAAGTGCCTACTCTGCTAAGGGTTGATAACCTCCCTTCCGGGTCAGTGCTCATTCTACCAGGGCAGTTGGGGCCTCCTGGGAGGTGTTCTATCATGTTTTTGTCCTTCAGGTTCGTAAAGCTGTAACCTGGTCCTCGTTACATATTTTTCTGAGGTTTTACTGGATCCATTCTTTGGCCTCTGCCGATGCCAGTTTGGGTCGGATTGTGTTGCAAACAGCCATTGTTTAGGCTGCTCGCATGGCTATGATTCTTTTTTCCGACCCTAATGGACTACTTTAGGATGTCCAATGGTACTGTGTTCCCCAGTGAGTACTTTAACGAGAACACAGGATTTTTGTACTTACCAGTAAAATCTCTTTCTCGTTAAATTCACTGGGGGACACAGGTTCCGCCCTATTTCTTTACTGTTATGTTTTTGGGCTTCTTGAGGTTGCTTTTCTCATGGAAAACATATTGTGTTAAATCTTCTCTGCTCCTCTACTGCTCTTGGTACAAGAGGAGCTGAGTGTTCAACAGAGGTTATAGCCCACTGGGTGGAGCCACACTTTTTTTCATACTTACCTAGTATCAGTCTCCTAGTGACTGCGGCTTATACCCATGATACTGTGTCTCCCAGTGAATTCAACGAGAAAAAGATTTTACTGGTAAGTACAAAAATTCTGTTATCTATCTGCTCAACTACTTCTGAGCCATAACATAAGAGATCACACTGCATGTTCCCTTTATTTATAATGTCACCTCAGCTGCTGCAGAACCTCAAAGTTCATATCAATCACTGACTGCATAATGTATCATGTCTTGTGAGATGCGAGCAATGTCTCCCCAGTATCCGCCATGTGTCAAGTTGTAAGGAGTCAGGTCTTCATTGTGTGGGGAAATGTCTTCATTTTAATTTTCTAAGCTGCAAATTCTCACCTGAGAGAGATGCCATAAATGTCTGATAACTGGGGTCCCACCTGTATGTGGAGAACGGGGTGCCCCAAATAGCCTGGTGAGGTGATGACTGCATCCAGGTGAAGAAATGACCACACATGTGCACGACTCTCTCCATTCACTTGTATACGAGTTCCAGAAACAGCCGAGCACGGCCAGAGGTGGGAGCCGCATCTATCAGACATTTCTGGCATATCCTGCGGAGAAATTTCCATGTTGGTCATACCCCTTTTAATCCATGTCGTGACGGCTCTGAGAAGATGTTTCTCTCAATGATCAATAAGTGAGGTTCTGTTTTTTTTTTACACATGATGTTGTCCCCTGTATGATTTTCCATCTTCTCCTCATAAAGACATCTGCAGTACTAGATCCTCCAGTTTCCCCATGTTCTCCTCCACAACGTTCTTTCTCCTGAAAGACCCACCAAGGATGGACAAGGACAGGAATGAGATGAGCAGAAGAATATTAAACTTCACCTTGGACATCATCTACCTGCTGAGCGGAGAGGTAAACTTTTCTACATTATAGAACAAGTCACACATAGGGAAAGGACAATACGTTATAGGAATAATCCATTGTCCTGTATAACAGCGTCCAGACCTTCCAAGTGATGTCAAGAAGCTGAAGATCAGCCACCAATATGGTCAGTTATGTGTCATGTCACCAGTGAAGCAATAGTAATGTTGTAGAGCAATGAGAATGACCAGGAACCAGGAGGATCAGGATGACATCTATATAGAAACATAGAAGATGACTGCAGGAGGAGAGCACATGGTCCATCTTGTACCCCTAATATTATTTCCTCTTTAGTTTTGGCCTCGTTCTATTTTCTCAATGTCTTTTTGTAGATGAGGTCTCCAGTATTACAGATGTAGGGTCACTAGAGCTCTATACAGCGGGGTCACAATCTCCCTCTTTCTACTGAGGGGGCAATACTGTGTTCAGTTCTCTAAGTGTCTCTCTCCATACACAGGAGTACACAATAGTGAAGAAGACATCGGGTGACTGTACGACTCCCATCATCCATGAGTCAGGAGGATGGAGCAGTAGTCCCATCAGAGAGCCTCCCCCTCACTCCCGGATACATGAGAAGAAGATCTTAGAACTTATTTACAAGATGACTGAGCTGCTGACTGGAGAGGTGACACTGCTGGGAATGCTGGGAAATTCTACAGTAACAGCACTGGAGGTGTCTGGGTGATGACTGTATCATTGTGTGTGTCAGGTTCCTATAAGGTGTCAGGATGTCACTGTCTATTTCTCCATGGAGGAGTGGGAGTATCTAGAAGGACACAAGGATCTGTACGAGGAGGTCATGATGGAGGACTACCGGCCGCGCACATCACAAGGTGAGAAGAGACAGATATATATTGGCATTACTGTGGGCACAGGCTGGACTGGCGGCATGTTGAAGCCATGTTGAGAACACCTGCTGTAAATCTGTGATGTGGGGGCCATTACATTACACATCTGTGTACATTTGTGGGGAGGGTAATTCATCACGTGAGTCTTCTCCTGCCAGGGTGGGACTGGCCCACACGTCATGATGTCATCTCATTTAGACCACGCCCACATTTTAACCCCTTTCCGCCACAGCCATTTTTTCAGATTTTCATTTTTTCCTCCCCACCTTCCAAAAGCCATAACTTTTTAATTTTTTCATCGATTGAAGCGGCATAAGGGCATATATTTTGCGGGACAAGTTGTAGTTTTTAATAAAACCATTTTGGGGCACCTGCGAGGTTTTAATCACTTTTTATTCCATTTTGTTTTTTGTTTTTTTAAATAACATTTTATTGAGGTTTTACAGAGAGGCAATATGTGAGTTACAATATGCATAAGAGCCACACTACATACAATATACGGGTAATTGTTATAATTCACAATAAGAAGAATCGTATGTACAATTCGTTATCTCAATATTAAACAGAACAAATCATAGAAACAGAACATTAAAGAAGTATGAGCATCTTGTTGTATGTTCTCACCACATGCACCCAACGTCAAGGGGGAGGGGGTAGAGAAGGAGGCAATAGAGAAGGAGGGAAAAGAAACGCTCAAGGAGAGAGGTCTCCAAGAACATCAGGCCTTGTGGGAATGTTTAGAAAGTATTCCCAAACTAGAATATCAATCGACATTATCCAACACAGGGGGGGGGGGGGGTTCTGCACCCCAGAGGTGTTGAAAGGAGTTATTTTTATAGAATTCAGACCAGGGTGCCCAGATAGTTTGGTATTTGAAATGAGAGTGATCGTCAGGATGCGAGAGCTCCCCCATTCTCACAAGCTGGGCTCCCTTCCTAAGCCAATGGCTTATTGGTGCCACAACCTCGGTCTTCCAATACAACGGTAGTAAAGATTTGGCCTCCGCGAAGAGCTGTAACCATAGCTCCTTGGGGGCCACCCCAGGGAATGTTGGTCACAGGTTTAGGAACACTACACGAGGGGTAATAACAATAGAGGAATGAGTTATGGTGTTGAGGACATTTTGTATCTGGACCAAAAGGGGGAGATTTTCTCACACTCTCACCACAAGTGTAGATATATTCCCAGGTCTTTATGGCACCTCCAACAGTCTGTGGAGATTTTGTTACACATTTTATGCAATACCCAGGGAGTCTTGTACCACCTAGAGGTCAGTTTGTATGAGGATTCTTGCAAATTAATACATCTTGAGGTCCCAAGGGAGTTTCGAAAAATCTCCTTGGTGTCCTCGTCAGAAAAAGTAGTCTTAAGTTCCAACTCCCAAGCTTTAAGAAAGGAGGGCTGTATTGTTGAATTCATCAATGAGATTATTATAGTATAGTGTAATAAGCTTCTTAGGTGGTTGTCGAAGGAGGAGGGTTGCTTCCAACCAGGATAACAGGCGGTCTATTGGTCACTGCCTAAACGCTCCCAGGTAACACCTTTTGAGGTGAGTGTAAGTGAGAAAATTGACAGACGAGAAACCAGGTTGAGACCGCAATTCAGGGAGGGTAGGAACAGCCCCGTTAGTCAGTATGGAATCGTATGCGCTGCAGGATGCTGTTCTGGGAAGGGAAGAACAATCTCGAAATCTCTCAGTCTGCAACTGCACAAGGTCACGAACCGCCATCAGGGGAGACGGAATTTGGTGCAGAGATTTTATCCCCTCACCTTTCATCCATGTCTGATATGAACCAGAGGTTAGAGAGTTGCGAGACAAAAAAAAAAGGCTGCGTTGGGTTTGTCAAGCCACAGAAGGGCGGTAAGGGACATTCCTAGAGTGGCCTCCTCCATGGGAACCCCGAGTCTGATTGAGGTATGATCAAACCACTTAGTTATCCTGACTAATTGTACGGAGTGGTAGTAGGATTCAATATCTGGAAGCCCTATCCCCCCTGAGCGTTTATGACGGATAAGAGTGTGAAATGCTATTCTGGGTTTAGTATTATTCCAAATGTATTTAGAAAACTGTTGTCTAATGGCAGCAAAAAAGGCTCTAGGGAGGGGAATCGGGAGAGTTTGGAATAGATAAAGGAGTTTGGGGAGAATAATCATTTTAAGTAAGTTGGTTCTACCAATCCATGAAATATATGGGATATGCCAAGACAGGATAGTGGCTTTAATCTCTGAGAGTATGGGTGTGTAATTGCGTTGATACCAGTGTTCAGGTGAGGGAGTTAAATTAATTCCTAGGTATTTTATACTAATATGAGCGCAGTAGGAAGGGGGAGCTGTGTTTCAGAGACGTTAACAGAGCCGGAGTGCAGGAGACACATAGTCCCTCGGATTTGCTAGAATTCATTTTAAAATTGGATAGGTCACCAAAATGGGTAAACATCTCTTGAAGTCGTGGTAGAGCTGTGGAGGGGTTAGTGATGAAAATAGGCAAGTCATCGGCAAAAGCCGCTGTGCAATGCACTCTGTCACCAATGGAGACCCCTGACAGAAGTGGCTCCTGAGGCAGACTCTGGATTAAGGTCTCAATTGTGAGGACAAAAAGGAGGGGGGAGAGTGGGCAACCCTGTCTTGTTCCATTCCTGATCTGGAAAGGCTGTGCTAGGTGGCCATTTACTCTAACCTTAGCATGTGGGGAAGTGTACAGAGACAGGATTTTGGGAATGAAGAGTTGTGGGAAGCCGAAACGGGAAAGCGCCTTGACAATAAAGGTCCAGTCCACCCGTTTGAAAGCCTTCTCTGCATCAGTAGACAATAGAACCAAAGGGATATTTCTCGACCTGGTGTACTGGATCAGATAGAGAACTCGCGTAGTGTTGTGTTTACTCTCTCTCCCCTTAACAAAACCCGTCTCCTCTGGGTCAATCAGGAATGGGAGTGTAATGTCGGGGTAGGGAGACAGACAGGTGAGCCCTAATCTACCCGCCACTCAGTTCCTGCTTACTTGCACGGGCTGTCCTAGGCGACTGCATACAACTGGGCGACGGTCCCTACGCTCAATATGTGCACAACAGACAAGGGTACACAGAAGCTAAGGGAAATGGGGCAGTTGCCCACGGCAACACCGTGAGCAACAAGAGTAGTGAACGAGCCGAGTCAAACCAGGAGTGTACGAGGTACCAAACGCAGGGCAGGAGCTTAGTCAGTAAAGCCAGGGTCGATAAGAAGCAGAGGTCAATAGTAATAGCAGGAGCAGCAGAGCCAGGAAACAAGAAAGAATCACAGGCAAAGACCAGCAGGAAGGTATAAATAGACCGAGGGCGGGAGCTAGAACCGTCTGGCCAGGCTGTGATAGGTTCTCCCACTCCTAAGCATACCAGCCTGAGTGGTAGCAGATCCAGTCACTCTATCAGACCTAGGAGCAGGTGCAGACTGATTAACCACGGGCGCTGTATCTGGCAGATCCTTTACAGGGAGTAAGGATTGCATCCTGTTAGCTATGATTTTGGCATATAATTTAACATCCACATTCAAAAGTGATATAGGGTGATAACTACCGCATAGCGACGGGTCTTTACCCTCTTTTGGTAATACCGAAATATGTGCTTCGAGCGCTGAAGGAGAGAAATGTTGAGAAGCGTTAAGAGAGTTACATACTCTGAGGCAGAATGTCAGCAGGACGTCTCCAAACTGCTTATAGTATGAGGCTGGAAGGCCGTCAAGACCTGGGGACTTACTAGAGGGCATACTGGAGAGCGCATCACGGATTTCTTTAAGTGTAAAAGGGGATTCTAGTTGGGCTTTTTGCGTAGCAGTTAAGGTACGAAGAGAAAGGGAGTCTAGGAAAGACTCAATTATCTCAGTTCTGTCCGCAAGCTCCTTGGGCGTCTCCCCAGGACATAGGTCATACAGTGTTTGATAGAAGGAGCAAAACTCAGCAACAATGTCATTGGTGTCCTCAAGTACAGCTCCAGTAGGAGACTGGATTTTGGAGATATAGTTCTGCTTTCTTCTCTTTTTAGCTAAGTAAGCCATGAGTTTGCTCCCCTTATCACCATGCATGTAGTGTTTGTGAGTAGCAGAGGTATATGCCTTTGCCGTGCGCAAATTCAAACATTGTTTGAGTCTTTCTCTGTAAAGTATAAGCGAGGAGAGAACCCCTAGAGCTGCGGACCATTTATGCTGGTTTTCAAGGTCAGATATTCAGGAAAGAAGGTCCTCAATCTCCCGTTTCCGCTCTCTCTTCATAAACAAACCTATGCTTATGAGGATTCCTCTGATCACTGGCTTATGGGCCTCCCATATAGTGCTAGCAGAGACATCCTGTGTATCATTCTCAACAAAGTAGGACTTCAGTGCCACCTCAACTCGCTGCTTATTGCGCGAAGAGTATAGAAGAGTTTCATTAAGTTTCCAATTATATTGCCTAGGCAAAAGAGTGTGTATGTTGAGGAACATGGACATTGGGGCATGGTCAGACAGGGGAATGTTGCCTATAGAGGGGGAATCTATTAAAGGAAGTTAGCTATCCGTGATGAACAGGTAATCTAGTCTATGGTAAGATTGGTGGGGGTGGGAGTAGAAGGTATAGTCCCTAGCCGTGGGATGGAAGGATCTCCACACATCCATCAATCGTAAAGATGTTAGGAGTCTACGGATTTTCCTCAGACCTGAGTAGCTGTGAGCGGAGGTTCACATAGAGGAGTCCAGAAGGGACTGAAGCGCAATGTTGAAGTCCCCTCCCAGAAGCGTTAGGCCCTCAGAGAACTGAGAAAATGTGTCTAAAGTCGCAGATAGCCAGGGAATCTGACCCGAGTTTGGGGCGTAAGTATTCCCAATGGTAGTCAGGGTGTTCGCCCCTCTACCTTTTATGAAAAGAAAGCGGCCTGCGCCATCAGCAATCTGGGAGAAAAATTCAAAGGGAATATCAGACCTTAGAGCAATACTGACTCCGTTACGTTTGCCACTATCATTGCATGGATGGAACCATGTAGTGTAAGGCAATTTTAGGAAGGTTTGGAACTTTACCCTTCAAAAAGTGGGTTTCCTGTAGCAGCAGCACAGACAAATCCATTTTCTTAAGGGAGTGTATGACCTGGGAGCGTTTAGTAGGGAGTTGAAACTCTTGACGTTCAATGTCGTAACCTGAATACGTGACATAAATGCACCAGTATGAAGAGAGAAAGAGAAAAGATGAGAAACACAGAAAAGAGAACAATAAGAAGTAAATTGTTTTCAAATGTTTTAGTAAAGATATTTGCACTGATCCACAGTGCGGTATTAGTCAGTTAAGCACTGACTGACGGAGAGGCGTGGCGGCGGGGAGAAGAGTGAACGAGTGAATAAGAATATGCACCCGTGAACTCTTGTCATCCCGGCAACCAGGCGACTAAAATTCAAAGCAAACAGTTTTAAAGCACAGATTTTAAACCACCTGAAGAAAAAAAAATTGACGTTAGGACAATAAATCCGTACACAAACATATCCCTAGACAGACCTAGCATGGATTCAAATAAAACACAATCCTAAGCAGGGCCGCAAGTCTATCATGGAGGGTTATTTGCCGGTCTCTTAGTTGGGCGGGTCTGGGGTTCAGCCAGACATCAGGCTTAGGCAGAGAGGGAAGATAGGCTACATCCGTGTAAGGTTGTCAAAAGGGGATGGCGGTATGGTCGCGGTCTAGTGGAGGGCAAGCTTTCTCTAGATCTTCCGCTGAGCGAACAATGAACAACCGACCTTGGAAATGGTAGGATAGTCCAAAAGGGAAAAGCCATTTGTACGGTATTTTTAGGGATCGGAGGCGGTCCGTGACGATCCCTAGAGACCTACGTTTGGATAGGGTGGTCGGGGAAATATCCTGAAAGAAAGTCAGTTTATGTCCCTCAAACATAAGGTCAGGCATATCCCGTGTCTTGCGGAGCACCGCTTATTTGACAGGAAAAGACAGTAGCTTGCATACGATATCCCTTGGTGGTTCACCTTCTTTGGGTTTTGGACGTAGAGCCCTATGTGCTCTTTCAATCTGTAGGTCTGGGGGCGAATCACGGTTGAGGACAAAGTCCAGGATTTTCTTAGTCATGCACATGGTCTCATGCGGAGGGAAGTTTTCCGGCATTTCCCTTATCTGCAAATTATTGCGCCTCCCCCTATTGTCCTGATCTTCCAGATAGGTGTGAAGAGAATTCAGATGAGTTTGACAAGCCTGAAGAGCCGAGGAGGTCGCGTCTCCGTGAGTGAGAAGAGCAGTTTGTTCAAGTAGCTCAACTCTAGCTCCAATGTGGTGGACTTCCTGCTTAATATCGGCAAGTTCTCGCATTACAGGTTGTAGGGCTTTCTCGATAATCTTTTGCAAGCCTTTAGTAGAAATGGAGATCATAGAAGGTGGGTCAGGTGCCACTTCTTCCTCTATGTAACTTTCAGCATCAGAAGTGTCACGATGATCATTAGGCAGCAGTGACTGTTTAGTGGAAGATGTAGATCGTTGGGGCGAGCGTCTTTTCAGGAATTTTTTTCCATGTCCGGTTGGGATTTCTTTTGTTTGGGGGTAGTAGGAGGGTCTCCGTGTTTAGCCTGACCAATTTTCACCATCTTGCTTTGTATATGTGTCTGAGGGAGCCAGGAATGAAAAGGCCACATTACGATCACATTTGGTAGCAAATGATCTGATTGGCAGGAGAGTACCCCAGTGTCCAGAAGGCAAGGCAGCCGTGTAGCTTATGAAGGCCTACGTGGAAGGCAAGGTGCGGCTCTCAAGTGGGTCTAGGCAGGAAAAGATAATCCTGTGGACAGGAAAGGGCAGGGATTGCACACTGTAAGGTTGCCGAGCCTAGCAGGTGCAGTAACAGAGGTCCTCGTGGGTTTTTCGCCCAATTGGGAAAAAGGGGTAGTGTCACTTACCCCCTGACGTGCAGGAATAGGAACCGGCCGCACCTTGGATGCAGGGATGGGAGAGGCTGGTGTGGTAACCCTGCAGCCTGGATCCCAGAAGCAGGTGAAGCCTCTAAGCTGGTGTTGAGGTTTGAAGCAGCAAGTCAGTGCAGTGAGGCAATTCCCTCCAACTGAGGACCCACCTCCAGCGAAGGTGGTGTCCGGTCCAGCAATCCGATGCAGTCCGCCGACACGAAATCGGGGCCGGGGATCCGGGCCTCCGACTATGCCGCAGGTCAACGGGAGCTCCAGTGTGCTCCGGAGAGCAGCAGCTAGTGTGGGAACTAGGCACAGTGGTGTGGCAGCCCCTCCAGCCTGTGTTCTTCTGCCTGCAGAGGCTGGGCCCGTCTCAACGGGAGTCGTCGGGGACCCGCCGCTCCAAAATCAAGGCCGGGGATCGGGGCCTCTAGCTAGGCCGCGAAACGACGGGAGCTCTGATGGGCTCCAGAGGATGGCAGCTGTTGAGGGAACTGGGCACAGCATTGTCAGCCTCTCCGTCCCGGACTCCACTACTTACGTCAGCTGAGCTCGCCTCAATGGGAGTCGTCGGACCGCCGCTCCCAAAACGGGGCCGGGGATACAGCCTCCTTGCTGGGCCGCAACACACCAGTTGCCCAGATTTGTGCCGGACCCGGTTCGATCCGCTCCCCAGGATGTAGGGAACACAGCCACGCAGGAGCAATCACCCCCAGAGGTTTTAGGAGGGCGGATGGCAGCTGATGCTACCAAGATTGCCGGAGCTCCTGAACGGCACGTCGGCTCCTGTCGACATCGTAACCACGCCCATCCTTTATTAAATTTTTTTGTGGGAGGTGAGGTGACCAAAAAACAGTGATTCTGGCGTTTTTTACATTTTTCTTTTTACGGTGTTAAATAATGGTATATTGAAATAGTTCCGACTTTTGCGGATGCCGCAATACCAATTCTGTTTATTTTTTTAGGGGGAAAATGGGTTAAAGGGGTTTTCTTTTACTTTTTAATATTTTTTATTTTACATAATGAAAAACATTCAACAGCTTTTTACTTTTTTTTTTTTATAATGTATTGCAGTATAACGTCTTTCTGACAGACTTCTGTTAAGCTCTGCCAGAGGTAGGTGGTAATAGGAGCACAAAGATGGCAGACATGGGGCTGCTATAACAGCCATCTGCTTCTAACGATTTAAATGCCACAGTCGCTAATGACTGTGGCATGTAACGGGTTAAACTAGCGGGATCGCTCTCGAGCTTGATCCCGCCCGTTAATGTGAAGTGTCAGCTGTATTATACAGCACACATCAGCTTTGTATGGAGCGTGCTCAGCCTGTGAGCCCGCTCCATACTTCCCCTACCCGGCTATGACGTAACTGTATGTCGGGAAGGGGTTAAGAAACCGGGCAAGTCTGAGCAACTTCAGTGAGAGTTCAGGAGAACAACAGCTTCCGATATGTCGCTCTGCTAATCCTGACTCTGAGGATCACAATGGAAATATATGAAGAACGGCACTTTCCGCACGTCGAAATGTCAAAACTCTTTAAATTGCTCTAATAAATAAAAACTTTAACATTTAGTTTCCCCAACACCAGTTATTAAAGGTTAAAAAACACGAGAGGGTAGAGAATGACGAGGGATGTGGATTTATTATCTCCAAACTGACCATTTCTTCCACATTCACTTTTTACTTTAGTGACGTTGTAAATTCACTGTACAATCCGCATACACAGATACATACACTGTACAATCCACACACATACATACATACATACATACTTACATACATACATACATTCGCTGTACAATCCACTTCCACTGTTCTACATACACATACACACATATACACACTCACACACACATGTACATACATCCACTATACAATTCACTTCGATTGTGATATATACACACACATACACACACTGTTCAGACATAACATTAAAACCAGTGACAGGTGAAGAGAATAACATTGATTATCTGGTTACAATGGCTCCTGACAAGGGGGGGGGGGGGTATATTAGGCAGCAAGTGATCACTCAGTTCTTGAAGTAGATGTTGGAAGCAGAGAAATGGGCAGGTGTACGGACGTGACAGATTGTGACAATAGCCAAATTGTGATGTCCAAACGACCAGGGCACAGCATCTCCAAAACATCCGGTCTTGTGGGGTGTTCCCGGTATGCAGTGGTTAGTGCCAGCAAAAAGTGGTCCATGAAAGGACAACCGGTAAACCAGAGACCGTATCATGGGCGCCCAAGGCTCATTGAATGCGCATGGGGAGCGAAGACTAGTCCAAATGGACCGATCCCACAAAGGAGCTACTGTAGCACAAATTGCTGAAGAAGTTACTGCTGGCTATGATAGAAAGATGTCAGATCACACAGAGCATCGCAGCTTACTGCAGTTGAGGCTGGCATGCCGACCCCTGTCCACCGCTAAAAGAGCCTACAATGGGCACATGCATCAGAACTGGACCATGGAGTAATAGAAGTTGGCCTGGTCTTATGAATCACATTTTCTTTTACATCTCATGGACAGACGGGTGCGTGTGCACTACATCGTTTACTTGGGGAAGATAAAGCACCAGGATGTATTAAACCGAAAATGATTCCTAAAAAAAAATATATGACTTGTCCCGCAAACAACAAGGCCTCAAATAACTATGTAAGACATCCAGAGTGATCGGAAGAAAGCAGGAATAGATTGGGCAGTGTCACCGTTGTATAGATAAGTATAAAAAGATTTATTAGGAACGTACAACGCATCTCAAGGTCGATCGGAGCTCTTCCTCTGGTAAATTGTACGTGATGCTGGAGGCCTGTAGGTTGGAGCAGCAGTCACAGACCCTACTTGAATCAACCTATCCTAGTGTTGTGCCTGCTGCACAACTGATTCTGATGAGCATTACTGTGTAGCCTTAAAAATGAAAAGTTATGGCTGATGGAATGTGAGGAGGCAAAACCCAAAAAATTATCTTGGTCCTCATGGCAAAAAATTGCTCAGTTCTTTAGCGGCTAAAAAGCAGATGACACCTTTGTATTTTTTTTGACTAGCAGGGCAAGAGATGCGTCCTGCCGCTTTAATGTGTGTATGGTCACTGTTATAGCGTAATTTTATTATTATAGAGTAAAAAGCCGTCTCTCCCCTGCGACACCATTAGCTCTCATTTGCCCATCGGCCACATGAGGCCTGCGAACTACCACTAGGACCCAAGCACAGTTGGTGAGGACCAATGTTCGCTCTAAGACTTAGCAGCTCCTGAGCGGAGCAGTTAGGGAGCAGGGCAAGTCTCCATCAATGGTGGGCGTTCCGATGACCAAAAGTAATACCCCCAATAAACACTAATATAGCGTACTAAATGAGACCATAAGAAAACTTATTTTGAGTTAGTTTTAATTACTTTTATAAATACTATAATATTACAAGTACACCAGTAAAATAGACCGCTATAAACTATTGTTAGCACTACCTTTTTATGTAAGTATTCACAAATACGTGTTACGATTCCCCTTGTCAAAGGGCTGTGTCCCTACATACAGACAGTATCACACTGTGAAGGGACACGTCCTCCTGACAAGGGGAATGGTAATATCCATTTGTCTATCAGTCCTAGACTGCACAAAGACTTTTTGTGAAATACAAGGATTTCCTATAATAAACTTCATGGCGACTTCTCCCAGCCATGACCCATTTCTGCGGATTTTGCCACTCCGATGTCTTTGGCTCATCACTTTACCTACATTTCCACACCTATAAACAAAGATAAAATTATCATGGTGCCGCACACTGTGCCCCTAAATATAATAGCCCCAAACACTATGCTCCTGAATATAATTGTGTCAAACTGTAATGAATCGGGGTAGGGAGACGGACAGGTGAGCCCTAATCTACCCGCAACTCAGTCCCTGCCTACTTGCACGGCCCGCCCTAAGTGACGGCGTACAACTGGGCGACGGTCCCTACGCTCAGTAAGTGCAAGACAGACAACACAAGACAAGGGCACACAGAAGCAAAGGGGGAAGTAGGGGCAGTTGCTCACGGAAACACTGTGAGCAACAGGCAGAGGTGAATGAGCCGAATCAAACCAGGGGAGTAAGTAGTAGCAAAATCAGAGCAGGAGAAGTCAGGCAAGTCAGGGTCAATGTAACAGCGGTCAATCAGGTAAATAGCAGAAATCGCAGAGCCAGGATACCAGACAATCATAGGCAAGGAACCTGATGCAAGTGAGGGTATAAATAGACCATGGTCGGGAGCTAGAACCATCAGGCCAGGCTGTGATAGGTTCGCCCTCTTCTCAGACTGCAAGCCTGAGTGGTAACAGATCGCGTCACTCTAGCAGACCTTGGAGCTGATGAAGGCTAATTAACCACGGGCGTCGACACAGAACCTGTATATACTGCCACACAGCACGCCCTTGTATATAGTGCCAAACTGCCCCCCTCTTGTAAATAGTGCCACACAGCCTTATATTGTACTTACCTTTCCTCTTTCCCGCAACGGACAGAGCGCTGCACAGCCTTGCGGGCAGGACCGCTTTCGCAGACCACCGTTATGCAGTGACGTTATCATGCCAGCCTGTGAAGGGGGTCTTCCCAACGCATTATAGGCTGCATTATTTGTATCTGCATCCTGAGGACGCAGATGCAAGTGAATGTGGCTGTCGCTAGCGCCGGGTCCGCCCTCCGGTGCTAGCGACACCACCGGCATGATCTGCCACTGCATCCACCCACCGGCTGTGACAGTGCGCGGACTTAGTGTTAGTTTAGTGAGCACAGCCACGCACTTTATAGGGAACAGTTGTGGGGACACAAATACTATAATTAATTTACGCTCTAAAAGTAAACATGGAATTGCAGGTCTTGAGGGAAGTGTCTGATATATAGACAGATATACAATGGTCATGTATTCATTCACTGTGTGTTTTCTACAGATGGATCCATTAGGAGAAATCCACCAGAGAGATGTCCCAGTCCTCTGTATTCCCAGGACTGTCCAGAGGAAAATCACAATGTCCCAGAGAATCATCAGGTAAATGAAGCTGAGCCGTATACCAGATCTATATAGGGGGGTGCGGAGCTTTTGGGTCTTGCGATCATAAATGTGGTCATAGATTTTGGTGGTTTCTTATGTTGATGTGTTAGATTCTTCGCACTCTGCTGTATTGTACTGAATTGTTACATATGTGAAATCAGGGGGAAGATCTGACTTATATTAAAGCGGAGGATGAAGCCGAAATAGAGCGGGTGAGGGGCGATCAACCGTGTAAGAGTGAAGTTGAGGAGGAAATTCCAGGAGGTGTTACCACAGGTGAGTAATAATTAATTCATAAAGTGACTTCAGCGAAAAGCTGAACCGAACACTAAAGTTAGTAGAAGATGGAGGCGCATAAATGGAGTGGATGGCAGATGAATAGCATGAAAGCAGTTAGAGGATCTGTCACCAGTTTATTAATTCCCTATCTCCTAACAGTGTAATGTTTTCTGTAGGACACTATCCAATCGTCATACAGCTTCTACCCCTTCCCGCCCAGCAACACTGAATGGTCCCCGGTTATAAGTGGTGTACCCCAGGGTTCAGTGCTGGGACCACTATTATTCAACTTATTTATTAACCCCTTCAGGACTGAGCCTGTTTTGGTCTTCAGGACGAAGCCGATTTTTCAAATCTGACGTGTCACTTTATGTGGTAATAACTCTGGAATGCTTTTACCTATTCAAGCGATTCTGAGATTGTTTTCTCGTGACATATTGTACTTTATGTTAGTGAAAAAATTTGGTCGATAAATTCAATATTTAATTGTGAAAAACATCAAAATGTAGAGAATTTTTCGAAATTTAAATCTATCTGCTTGGAAGACAGATAGTATTACCACACAAAATACTTACTAGTTTATATTTCCCATATGTCTACTTTATATTTGCATCGTTTTTGGAACCTTATTTTATTTTTCTAGGACGTTACAAGGCTTAGAACTTTAGCGCCAATTTCTCATATTTTCAAGAAAATTTCAAAAGGCTATTTTTTCAGGGACCAGTTCAGTTCTGAAGTTAGTTTAGGGGCCTTATATATTAGAAAGTCCCCATAAATGAACCCATTTTGAAAACGGCACCCCTCAGAGTATTCAAAACAGCATTCAGAAAGTGTTTTAACCCTTTAGGCATTTCAAAGGAATTAAAGCAATCTACAGGTGTAATTTACAGATTTCATTTTTTTTGCCAAAATTCATATGTAATCCATTTTTTTTTGTAACACAGAAGGTTTTACCAGAGAAATGCAACTCAATATTTATTGCCCAGATACTGCACTTTTTTAGAAATATCCCACATGTGGCCCTAGTGTGCTAACGGACTGAAGCACAGGCCTCAGAAGCAAAGGAGCACCTAGAGGATTTTGGGGCCTCCTTTTTTAGAATATATTTTAGGCACCATGTCAGATTTGAAGAGTTCTTGTGCTGCCGATACAGTAAAAACAGATAAAAAGTGACCCCATTTTGGAAACTGCACCCCTCAATGAATCTTTCTAGTGGTATAGTTAGCACTTTGACCCCACAGTTGTTTTGCAAAATTTATTTGCATTCGTGTGTGAAGATGAAAACCTACTTTTTTTCTGAAAAAACATAGAAATTTTAGATTTTAAAAAAGAATAAAGGACAAAAAGTAATTTGTAAAGCAATTTCTCCCGATTACAGCAATACCACATATGTGGTAATACACTGCTGTTTGGACCCACAGCAGGGCTCAGAATAGAAGGAGCGTCATTTGGATTTTGGAGCGCAGATTTTGCTAGAATAGTTTTTAGTGCCATGTCGCGTTTGCAATGCACTGGGGGGGGACCAAAACAGTGTAAACACCCCAAAAGTGACCCCATTTTGAAAACTACACCCCTCAAGGAATTTTTTCTAGTGGTGTGATCACTTTATTAACCCCATAGTTTTTTTGCAGAATCTTGTGGACATCTGGCGTGAAAAAGAACATATGACAAATGCTTCATTTATAGGACAGAATTTTCAGACACAGAGCATGCAAGTGAAGAAAAGCACCTCAACATTTATCAGGATATTTCTTCTGAGTTTAGAAATACCCCCAAATTGGCCCTAATTCTCTGTTGCTGGACATATGGTCAGGGCCGGAAAATATTGGAACATCACAAGGATTTTGAGGCCTTATTTTACTTGGATGATTTTTGGGCACATTTCATGTTTGCATAGGCCTAAAAAATTGTGCAGATACTACACCATATTACAAATCCTAGATATTCATCTAGGGTTATAATGGGAATTTTTAGTTTTGTTATGGGGATGTTCAAATTTTAAATGGTGAATTGGTTATGGTAAATGGGAGGGACGGCAATTGTAAATGAAAGGGACAGATGAAAATAA
The DNA here is from genome assembly GCF_050947455.1 of Rhinoderma darwinii. Lineage (NCBI taxonomy): Eukaryota > Metazoa > Chordata > Amphibia > Anura > Rhinodermatidae > Rhinoderma > Rhinoderma darwinii. The sequence goes on along the minus strand of NC_134687.1, from coordinate 643,488,533 downwards.
AATTTAGAAATCCAGAGAGGTGTGGTATATCCGGAAGCACTCCTTCATACACAGTCCAGGGTGGGTGGGACAGGTGTTACACTGGTATGTTGTGTCTTTTCTTATGCCTCTTTTGGCACAGACACGACACCTCTTCTGGGGGGTGGCTTTTTTTTTAGGTGGGCGGCACTTCACCAGGAAACTGCTGTCCTGGAACTATCCTGGGGACATCCGTACTTGCAGAGGCAGAACTTTCTCCTACCTCTGCCACATTCCCAAAGAGAAGGGACTTGATTACCTTCTCCTGGTACTCCAGGTATGTCCCCTCCTGACCAGTGCTCCTGTATATTACAAAGGAGTTGTACAATGTCATTTGTACACCGCAAGTTTTTTATACCAAATTTTTGATTTCCGCATGGCATTGTACGGCTTGAGCATCTGGTCAAAAAGGTCCACTCCCCCCATAAATTTGTTATATGCCTGGATGCAGACAGGCCGTGACGTGGTGGTGGGTGTTGCACCACGCACAGGGACAAGAGAGCAGGTGGCATCATGAATGGATGTTAGCATCAACACATCCCTCTTGTCCCTGAATTTCAAAAATAGGACCCCTTCGCCTTGGACCGCCCTGCTCTCCCCACGCTGCAGGGGTTGGCCGAGAAGGGTTTTTGGGAGCGGTCTCTGTTTTTTGCGGACCGTCCCACACGCCACCGTTTTTTGTTCCACCAGGCATTTGAACAGGGGTACACTTGTGTACCAGTTGTCAATATACAAGTGGTACCCCTGATTAAACAGTGGGTGCAGGAGGTCCCAGACAATCCTCCCAGTTGTGGTCAGGACGGGTGGACAGTTTGGGGGTTCAATCTGACTGTCTCTTCCCTCGTATATTTTAAAAGTATGTGTGTAGCCCGACTCCGACTCACACAACTTGTAGATCTTGATGTCATACCTGGCACGTTTGTTGGGCAAATACTGCCTGAACTTCACCCTTCCCTTCAAATGCACCAGGGACTTGTCAATAGCAATTTCTCTTCCAGGGGTATATGACATGGAAAACTTGTGGGCCAAATGGGAAATAAGGGGTCTAAATTTATAGAGTCAATCGAAATTTGGGTGATCCTGGGGGGGGGGGGGGGCGGCACTGGGAATTATCATTGAAGTGCAAAAACTTCTGTATTGCCTCAAAACGAGCCCTTGGTGTTGTGGTGCGGTATAAGGGGCAGTGGTAAAGAATATCAGTGGACCAATAGGCCCTCACTGATGGCTTCTTTGTTAGGCCCATATTTAGGACCAATCCCCAGTACTGCAGCATTTCTGCTTTGTCGGTGGGATGCCACCTGTATGGCCTGGCATAAAAACTACCGGGGTTGGCAGTAATAAATTGTTGAGCACAAAGATTAGTTTGCTCAACAATTTTGTCCACAATGCTGTCCGAAAAAAAAGCTGAAAAAACTCAATTTCAGACAGCCCTGCTGTCTGGACTTGGACCTTTGCAGCAGCAGTAAAGTCCGGTACTTGGGGGGTGTAGGAGGTTGGGGGCAACCAATTAGGTTCAGGTGCAGGTGTAACCTGAACACTAACCCTCCTGCGACTGCGAGGAGGTTCCTCAGTGTCACTTGAGGAAGAGGACAACACAAAAGCGGACCCTACATTACTCGCAGTATATGTGGCCGATGCCAGCATCTCATACGCCTCCTACGCAGAAAATGTTTTGCGGGCCATTTTTTATTTTTGTGTACAATAAAGGTTTATGTAATCTTGTATACTGTAGAAAGTGTATACAAAAAAATGTAGAATAGAACTTTTTTTTTCTAAATACTAACACTAACGTACACTAATATATATTTTTTAATTTTTTTATTTTATGACACTATAACTGACTAACACTAAACTACACTTGCAAAAAGACGATGACTAACTGACAATCACACACTGACTGACGCTAACTGACTGAGACTAACGGACGCTGACGAACAGGCGGTCTGACGATGACTAACGGACGATCTGACGCTAACGGACGATCTGACGCTAACGGGCGATCTGACGCTAACGGGCGATCTGACGCTAACGGGCGATCTGACGCTGATAGGCGGTCTGACGCTGATAGGCGGTCTGACATTGACTAAATTGACGCTGACTAACACTGACTAAATTGACACCAACACGGACGCTGACTAACACTGACTAAATTGACGCTGACTAGATCTGACTAAACTAACACTGACGATGACTAACGGGCGATCTGGCGCTAACGGGCGATCTGACGCTAACGGGCAATCTGACGCTAACGGGCAATCTGACGCTGACAGGCGGTCTGACATTGACTAAATTGACGCTGACTAACACTAAATCGACACTAAAACTGACTAGTGACGCCGACTAACACTAACTAAATTGACGCTGACTAGATCTGACTAATCTAACACTGGCTAAATTGACGCTGACTAACACTGACTAGATCTGACTAAACTAACTAAAGGGTTTTTTATTTTATTTTTTTGAATAAAAAAAAAAAAAAAAGGAACAAAAGAAAAGCTCCCTTATAGACTGGGAGAGGAGGGGAGAGGGTGATCACAGTTTGGGACTGCGATCAAGGGGTTAATGTGGGTTTTAAGTGTTTTTTTGTTCAACACTCGTTGCACACGACGGCTGCAGGCTCTGATCTCCTCCACTTCCTGACTCCAACAGAGGAGATCAGAGCCTGTGACGTTGATCTCTAACGTGCTAAGCTCCAATTGATTAGTCTGTACAGACTAACCAATCGGAGCCTCTCTAACGAGGGACCGCTTCGATTGGTCCCTTGTACTCTGCCTGGACACCAGGGCAGGCAGACTACACAGTTAACCGCCTCTGCGGTGTAGCGCCGCGCGGCGGTTAACTTTTAAATTGCCGACGAAACTGCACGTCAAGGTGCATGAACTTCACAGCTTGACGTGCAGTTACGTCAAGGTATGGGGAGGGGTTAATGATATAGAGGATGGGATTAATAGCACTGTTTCTATTTTTGCAGATGACACCAAGCTATGTAATATAGTTCAGACTATGGAAGATGTTCGTGAATTGCAAGCTGATTTGGACACACTAAGTGTTTGGGCGTCCACTTGGCAAATTAAGTTTAATGTAGATAAATGTAAAGTTATGCATCTGGGTACGAACAACCTGCATGCATCATATGTCCTAGGGGGAGCTACACTGGGGGAGTCACTTGCTGAGAAGGATCTGGGTGTACTTGTAAATTATAAACTAAATAACAGCATGCAGTGTCAATCAGCTGCTTCAAAGGCCAGCAGGATATTGTCGTGTATTAAAAGAGGCATGGACTCACGTGATCGGGATGTAATATTACCACTTTACAAAGCATTAGTGAGGCCTCATCTAGAATATGCAGTCCAGTTCTGGGCTCCAGTTCATAGAAAGGATGCCCTGGAGTTGGAAAAAATACAAAGAAGAGCAACGAAGCTAATAAGGGGCATGGAGAATCTAAGTTATGAGGAAAGATTAAAAGAACTAAACCTATTTAGCCTTGAAAAGAGATGACTAAGGGGGGACATGATTAACTTATATAAATATATGAATGGCACATACAAAATATATGGTAAAACCCCCTCAAAAAACAAGGGGGCTCTCCCTCCGTCTGGAGAAAAAAAGGTTCAACCTGCAGAGGCGACAAGGCTTCTTTACTGTGAGAACGGTGAATTTATGGAATAGTCACCGCAGGAGCCGTCACAGCAGGGACAGGAGATGGCTTTAAAAAAGGCTTAGATAATTTCCTGTAATGAGAAAATATAAACTCCTGTGTCAATGTGTAGAAATGTTGTTTCATCCCTTCCCTTGGTTGAACTTGATGGACATGTGTCTTTTTTTAACCGTACAAACTATGTAACTATGAATATCAGAGAACATGACGGGGAGCAGGTATAGGAGGAGAGGACTACAACTCCCAGCATGTCTAGGCTGTTATGTGATATTAGTGGACATTACACGGAGGAGGTATAAGAGTAGAGGACTACAACTCCCACCATTCCCCTGGCTCCAGCTTTCACACAATTGCCTAAACCTATAAAAGAAGAAAAAAACGCTGAATCCATCACTTCTCCACACAGCACAGAAGCCCCGCCCCCTCACAGAGCTCCGCCCCTCACCAAGCCCTCACATCATGTGATTGTCACAGGACCTTTATCCAACACTTCTCTCCACTGATAAGCTCCGCCCTCCCTGCCCCAGTCACATGGTTGTGACATTATCTCAGGTCTCGGACAACTCCTGCAGCGGTCACATGTTTCTCATCACAGGTCCTTCATCCATTCTTCATTCTTTCCACTTCTAAGCTCCGCCCCCTGATACACCGGTCACGTGATCTTGATATCGTCACAGGTCCTCCATCCACTACTACTTTCTATTGCTAAGCTCCGCCCCTCCTGCGCCGGTCCCATGGTGGTGACATCAGCACAGGTCCTTCAGCGATTTCAGTATTCGAGGTAGAGACCAGGCGCTGGTCGGGTGTTCTCTCTGTTATCAGTCGTTGCTGTAGGAGTGTGTATCAATCATTGAGTGACCCCGCCCACTGGAGTCCTAAACCCAGACTGAGCAGGGATTTAACCCCATCAGTGCCGGCCTCTTTGGGGTAAGTTGCTATTTCTGGTCTTTGTAGTGGTCTGTTGTTTTGTGGGACGAGTCGTATTTTGTAATGATGAACTACAACAAGGCCGATCCTCACCTCTCCGAACATTACCATAGCAAAACGTACCTGCTCTTACGGCTGCTCTGTGTCATGTGACCTCTCCAGCCTGTGATTGGCTGCAGGAGTCACATGACGCCTTCTTTTTTTTTTATATATATATATATATGTAACCTGCATCGTTGCTGTGAAGACGCGGTGTAGCCGCAGAGGATTCTGGGAACAATGACGATTGTTGCGGAACTTGACTTTCCTATTGAACTTAATAGGGAAATTCTGCAACAAATGCGCAGCGAATCCGCGGTATAAATCCGATATCCTGCGTGTTTATAATATGACACAATTCTTTTACATAAGGGAATTGCAGGCTCAGCTATTCCATAATATACACTGATTATCAGGATTGTCCCTGGTGCTATGTGTGATCACTTATATAATATATACTGATTATCAGGATTGTCCCTGGTGCTATGTGTGATCACTTATATAATATACACTGATTATCAGGATTGTCCCTGGTGCTATGTGTGATCACTTATATAATATATACTGATTATCAGGATTGTCCCTGGTGCTATGTGTGATCACTTATATAACATATACTGATTATCAGGATTGTCCCTGGTGCTATGTGTGATCACTTATATAATATATACTGATTATCAGGATGGTCCCTGGTGCTATGTGTGATCACTTATATAATATATACTGATTATCAGGATTGTCCCTGGTACTATGTGTGATCACTTATATAATATATACTGATTATCAGGATTGTCCCTGGTGCTATGTGTGATCACTTATATAATATACACTGATTATCAGGACTGTCCCTGGTGCTATGTGTGATCACTTATATAATATATACGGATTATCAGGATTGTCCCTGGTGCTATGTGTGATCACTTATATAATATATACGGATTATCAGGATTGTCCCTGGTGCTATGTGTGATCACTTATATAATATATACTGATTATCAGGATTGTCCCTGGTGCTATGTGTGATCACTTATATAATATATACTGATTATCAGGATTGTCCCTGGTGCTATGTGTGATCACTTATATAATATATACGGATTATCAGGATTGTCCCTGGTGCTATGTGTGATCACTTATATAATATATACTGATTATCAGGATTGTCCCTGGTGCTATGTGTGATCACTTATATAATATATACTGATTATCAGGATTGTCCCTTAGGTGCTATGTGTGATCACTTATATAATATATACTGATTATCAGGATTGTCCCTGGTGCTATGTGTGATCACTTATATAATATATACTGATTATCAGGATTGTCCCTGGTGCTATGTGTGATCACTTATATAATATACACTGATTATCAGGATGGTCCCTGGTGCTATGTGTGATCACTTATATAATATATACTGATTATCAGGATTGTCCCTGGTACTATGTGTGATCACTTATATAATATATACTGATTATCAGGACTGTCTCTGGTGCTGTGTGTGATCACTTATATAATATACACTGATTATCAGGATTGTCCCTGGTGCTATGTGTGATCACTTATATAATATATACTGATTATCAGGATTGTCTCTGGTGCTATGTGTGATCACTTATATAATATACACTGATTATCAGGATTGTCCCTGGTGCTATGTGTGATCACTTATATAATATATACTGATTATCAGGATTGTCCCTGGTGCTATGTGTGATCACTTATATAATATACACTGATTATCAGGATTGTCCCTGGTGCTATGTGTGATCACTTATATAATATATACTGATTATCAGGATTGTCCCTGGTGCTATGTGTGATCACTTATATAATATATACTGATTATCAGGATTGTCCCTGGTGCTATCTGTGATCACTTATATAATATATACTGATTGTCAGGATTGTCCCTTAGGTGATATGTGTGATCACTTATATAATATATACTGATTATCAGGATTGTCCCTGGTGCTATGTGTGATCACTTATATAATATACACTGATTATCAGGATTGTCCCTGGTGCTATGTGTGATCACTTATATAATATATACTGATTATCAGGATGGTCTCTGGTGTTATGTGTGATCACTTATATAATATATACTGATTATCAGGATTGTCCCTTAGGTGCTATGTGTGATCACTTATATAATATATACTGATTATCAGGATTGTCCCTGGTGATATGTGTGATCACTTATATAATATATACTGATTATCAGGATTGTCCCTGGTGCTATGTGTGATCACTTATATAATATACACTGATTATCAGGATTGTCCCTGGTGCTATGTGTGATCACTTATATAATATATACGGATTATCAGGACTGTCCCTGGTGCTATGTGTGATCACTTATATAATATATACTGATTATCAGGACTGTCCCTGGTGCTATGTGTGATCACTTATATAATATATACTGATTATCAGGACTGTCCCTGGTGCTATGTGTGATCACTTATATAATATATACTGATTATCAGGACTGTCCCTGGTGCTATGTGTGATCACTTATATAATATATACTGATTATCAGGATTGTCCCTGGTGCTATGTGTGATCACTTATATAATATATACTGATTATCAGGATTGTCCCTGGTGCTATGTGTGATCACTTATATAATATATACTGATTATCAGGATTGTCCCTGGTGCTATGTGTGATCACTTATATAATATACACTGATTATCAGGATTGTCCCTGGTGCTATGTGTGATCACTTATATAATATACACTGATTATCAGGATTGTCCCTGGTGCTATGTGTGATCACTTATATAATATACACTGATTATCAGGATTGTCCCTGGTGCTATGTGTGATCACTTATATAATATACACTGATTATCAGGATTGTCTCTGGTGCTATGTGTGATCACTTATATAATATATACTGATTATCAGGATTGTCCCTGGTGCTATGTGTGATCACTTATAGACTATATACTGATTATCAGGATTGTCCCTGGTGCTATGTGTGATCACTTATATAATATACACTGATTATCAGGATGGTCCCTGGTGCTATGTGTGATCACTTATATAATATATACTGATTATCAGGATGGTCCCTTAGGTGCTATGTGTCATCACTTATATAATATACACTGATTATCAGGATTGTCCCTGGTGCTATGTGTGATCACTTATATAATATATACTGATTATCAGGATGGTCCCTGGTGATATGTGTGATCACTTATATAATATATACTGATTATCAGGATGGTCCCTGGTGCTATGTGTGATCACTTATATAATATACACTGATTATCAGGATTGTCCCTGGTGCTATGTGTGATCACTTATATAATATATACTGATTATCAGGATTGTCCCTGGTGCTATGTGTGATCACTTATATAATATACACTGATTATCAGGATTGTCTCTGGTGCTATGTGTGATCACTTATATAATATATACTGATTATCAGGATGGTCCCTGGTGCTATGTGTGATCACTTATATAATATACACTGATTATCAGGATTGTCCCTGGTGCTATGTGTGATCACTTATATAATATATACTGATTATCAGGATTGTCCCTGGTGCTATGTGTGATCACTTATATAATATATACTGATTATCAGGATTGTCCCTGGTGCTATGTGTGATCACTTATATAATATACACTGATTATCAGGATTGTCTCTGGTGCTATGTGTGATCACTTATATAATATACACTGATTATCAGGATTGTCCCTGGTGCTATGTGTGATCACTTATATAATATATACTGATTATCAGGTTTGTCCCTGGTGCTATGTGTTATCACTTCTATAATATACTGATTATCAGGATGGTCCCTGGTGCTATGTGTGATCACTTATATAATATACACTGATTATCAGGATTGTCCCTTAGGTGCTATGTGTGATCACTTATATAATATATACTGATTATCAGGATTGTCCCTGGTGATATGTGTGATCACTTATATAATATATACTGATTATCAGGATTGTCCCTGGTGCTATGTGTGATCACTTATATAATATATACTGGTTATCAGGATTGTCTCTGGTACTATGTGTGATCACTTATATAATATATACTGATTATCAGGATGGTCCCTGGTGCTATGTGTGATCACTTATATAATATATACTGATTATCAGGATTGTCCCTGGTGATATGTGTGATCACTTATATAATATATACTGATTATCAGGATTGTCTCTGGTGCTATGTGTGATCACTTATATAATATATACTGATTATCAGGATTGTCCCTGGTGCTATGTGTGATCACTTATATAATATATACTGATTATCAGGATTGTCCCTGGTGCTATGTGTGATCACTTATATAATATACACTGATTATCAGGACTGTCCCTGGTGATATGTGTGATCACTTATATAATATACACTGATTATCAGGATTGTCCCTGGTGCTATGTGTGATCACTTATATAATATATACTGATTACCAGGATTGTCTCTGGTGCTATGTGTGATCACTTATATAGTATACACTGATTATCAGGATTGTCCCTGGTGATATGTGTGATCACTTATATAATATATACTGATTATCAGGATTGTCCCTGGTGCTATGTGTGATCACTTATATAATATATACTGATTACCAGGATTGTCTCTGGTGCTATGTGTGATCACTTATATAATATATACTGATTATCAGGATTGTCCCTGGTGCTATGTGTGATCACTTATATAATATATACTGATTATCAGGATTGTCTCTGGTGCTATGTGTGATCACTTATATAGTATACACTGATTATCAGGATTGTCCCTGGTGATATGTGTGATCACTTATATAATATATACTGATTACCAGGATTGTCTCTGGTGCTATGTGTGATCACTTATATAGTATACACTGATTATCAGGATTGTCCCTGGTGCTATGTGTGATCACTTATATAATATACACTGATTATCAGGATTGTCTCTGGTGCTATGTGTGATCACTTATATAATATATACTGATTATCAGGATGGTCCCTGGTGCTATGTGTGATCACTTATATAATATATACTGATTATCAGGATTGTCCCTGGTGCTATGTGTGATCACTTATATAATATATACTGATTATCAGGATTGTCCCTGGTGCTATGTGTGATCACTTATATAATATACACTGATTATCAGGATTTTCCCTGGTGCTATGTGTGATCACTTATATAATATATACTGATTATCAGGATTGTCCCTGGTGCTATGTGTGATCACTTATATAATATACACTGATTATCAGGATTGTCCCTGGTGCTATGTGTGATCACTTATATAATATATACTGATTATCAGGATTGTCCCTGGTGCTATGTGTGATCACTTATATAATATACACTGATTATCAGGATTGTCCCTGGTGCTATGTGTGATCACTTATATAATATATACTGATTATCAGGATTGTCCCTGGTGCTATGTGTGATCACTTATATAATATATACTGATTATCAGGATGGTCCCTGGTGCTATGTGTGATCACTTATATAATATACACTGATTATCAGGATTGTCTCTGGTGCTATGTGTGATCACTTATATAATATATACTGATTATCAGGATTGTTCCTGGTGCTATGTGTGATCACTTATATAATATATACTGATTATCAGGATTGTCCCTGGTGCTATGTGTGATCACTTATATAATATACACTGATTATCAGGATTGTCTCTGGTGCTATGTGTGATCACTTATATAATATATACTGATTATCAGGATTGTCCCTGGTGCTATGTGTGATCACTTATATAATATATACTGATTATCAGGATTGTCCCTGGTGCTATGTGTGATCACTTATATAATATATACTGATTATCAGGATTGTCCCTGGTGCTATGTGTGATCACTTATATAATATATACTGATTATCAGGATTGTCCCTTAGGTGCTATGTGTGATCACTTATATAATATACACTGATTATCAGGACTGTCCCTGGTGCTCTGTGTGATCACTTATATAATATATACTGATTATCAGGATTGTCCCTGGTGCTATGTGTGATCACTTATATAATATACACTGATTATCAGGATTGTCCCTGGTGTTATGTGTGATCACTTATATAATATACACTGATTATCAGGATTGCCCCTGGTGCTATGTGTGATCACTTATATAATATATACTGATTATCAGGATTGTCCCTAGTACTATGTGTGATCACTTATATAATATATACTGATTATCAGGACTGTCCCTGGTGCTCTGTGTGATCACTTATATAATATATACTGATTATCAGGATTGTTCCTGGTGCTATGTGTGATCACTTATATAATATATACTGATTATCAGGATTGTCCCTGGTGATATGTGTGATCACTTATATAATATATACTGATTATCAGGATTGTCCCTGGTGCTATGTGTGATCACTTATATAATATATACTGATTATCAGGATTGTTCCTGGTGCTATGTGTGATCACTTATATAATATATACTGATTATCAGGATTGTCCCTGGTGCTATGTGTGATCACTTATATAATATATACTGATTATCAGGATTGTCCCTGGTACTATGTGTGATCACTTATATAATACTGATTATCAGGATTGTCCCTGGTGCTATGTGTGATCACTTATATAATATATACTGATTATCAGGATGGTCCCTGGTGCTATGTGTGATCACTTATATAATATATACTGATTATCAGGATTGTCCCTGGTGCTATGTGTGATCACTTATATAATATACACTGATTATCAGGATTGTCCCTGGTGCTATGTGTGATCACTTATATAATATATACTGATTATCAGGATGGTCCCTGGTGCTATGTGTGATCACTTATATAATATACACTGATTATCAGGATTGTCCCTGGTGCTATGTGTGATCACTTATATAATATACACTGATTATCAGGATTGTCTCTGGTGCTATGTGTGATCACTTATATAATATACACTGATTATCAGGATTGTCCCTGGTGCTATGTGTGATCACTTATATAATATACACTGATTATCAGGATTGTCCCTGGTGCTATGTGTGATCACTTATATAATATATACTGATTATCAGGACTGTCTCTGGTGCTATGTGTGATCACTTATATAATATACACTGATTATCAGGATTGTCCCTGGTGCTATGTGTTATCACTTATATAATATATACTGATTATCAGGATTGTCCCTGGTGCTATGTGTGATCACTTATATAATATACACTGATTATCAGGACTGTCCCTGGTGCTATGTGTGATCACTTATATAATATACACTGATTATCAGGATTGTCCCTGGTGCTATGTGTGATCATTTATATAATATACACTGATTATCAGGATTGTCCCTGGTGATATGTGTGATCACTTATATAATATATACTGATTATCAGGATTGTCCCTGGTGCTATGTGTGATCACTTATATAATATATACTGATTATCAGGATTGTCCCTGGTGCTATGTGTGATCACTTATATAATATACACTGATTATCAGGATTGTCCCTGGTGCTATGTGTGATCACTTATATAATATACACTGATTATCAGGATTGTCCCTGGTGCTATGTGTGATCACTTATATAATATATACTGATTATCAGGATTGTCCCTGGTACTATGTGTGATCACTTATATAATATATACTGATTATCAGGATTGTCCCTGGTGCTATGTGTGATCACTTATATAATATATACTGATTATCAGGATTGTCCCTGGTGCTATGTGTGATCACTTATATAATATACACTGATTATCAGGATTGTCCCTGCTGCTATGTGTGATCACTTATATAATATACACTGATTATCAGGATTGTCTCTGGTGCTATGTGTGATCACTTATATAATATATACTGATTATCAGGATTGTACCTGGTGCTATGTGTGATCACTTATATAATATACACTGATTATCAGGATTGTCCCTGGTGCTATGTGTGATCACTTATATAATATATACTGATTATCAGGATTGTCCCTGGTGCTATGTGTGATCACTTATATAATATACACTGATTATCAGGACTGTCCCTGGTACTATATGTGATCACTTATATAATATACACTGATTATCAGGATTGTCCCTGGTGCTATGTGTGATCACTTATATAATATACACTGATTATCAGGATTGTCCCTGGTGCTATGTGTGATCACTTATATAATATATACTGATTATCAGGATTGTCCCTGGTGCTATGTGTGATCACTTATATAATATATACTGATTATCAGGATTGTCCCTGGTGCTATGTGTGATCACTTATATAATATATACTGATTATCAGGATTGTACCTGGTGCTATGTGTGATCACTTATATAATATACACTGATTATCAGGATTGTCCCTGGTGCTATGTGTGATCACTTATATAATATACACTGATTATCAGGATTGTCCCTGGTGCTATGTGTGATCACTTATATAATATATACTGATTATCAGGATTGTCCCTGGTGCTATGTGTGATCACTTATATAATATATACTGATTATCAGGATTGTCCCTGGTGCTATGTGTGATCACTTATATAATATATACTGATTATCAGGATTGTCCCTGGTGCTATGTGTGATCACTTATATAATATACACTGATTATCAGGATTGTCCCTGGTGCTATGTGTGATCACTTATATAATATATACTGATTATCAGGATTGTCCCTGGTGCTCTGTGTGATCACTTATATAATATACACTGATTATCAGGATTGTCCCTGGTGCTATGTGTGATCACTTATATAATATACACTGATTATCAGGATTGTCCCTGGTACTATGTGTGATCACTTATATAATATACACTGATTATCAGGATTGTCCCTGGTGCTATGTGTGATCACTTATATAATATACACTGATTATCAGGATTGTCCCTGGTGCTATGTGTGATCACTTATATAATATATACTGATTATCAGGATTGTCCCTGGTGCTATGTGTGATCACTTATATAATATACACTGATTATCAGGATTGTCCCTGGTGCTATGTGTGATCACTTATATATTATATACTGATTATCAGGATTGTACCTGGTGCTATGTGTGATCACTTATATAATATATACTGATTATCAGGATTGTCCCTGGTGCTATGTGTGATCACTTATATAATATACACTGATTATCAGGATTGTCCCTGGTGCTATGTGTGATCACTTATATAATATATACTGATTATCAGGATTGTCCCTGGTGCTATGTGTGATCACTTATATAATATATACTGATTATCAGGATTGTCCCTGGTGCTATGTGTGATCACTTATATAATATATACGGATTATCAGGATTGTCCCTGGTGCTATGTGTGATCACTTATATAATATACACTGATTATCAGGATGGTCCCTGGTGCTATGTGTGATCACTTATATAATATATACTGATTATCAGGATGGTCCCTGGTGCTATGTGTGATCACTTATATAATATATACTGATTATCAGGATTGTCCCTGGTACTATGTGTGATCACTTATATAATATATACGGATTATCAGGATGGTCCCTGGTGCTATGTGTGATCACTTATATAATATATACTGATTATCAGGATTGTCCCCTAGGTGCTATGTGTGATCACTTATATAATATACACTGATTATCAGGATTGTCCCTGGTGCTATGTGTGATTACTTATATAATATACACTGATTATCAGGATGGTCCCTGGTGCTATGTGTGATCACTTATATAATATTCACTGATTATCAGGATTGTCCCTGGTGCTATGTGTGATCACTTATATAATATATACTGATTATCAGGATTGTCCCTGGTGCTATGTGTGATCACTTATATAATATATACTGATTATCAGGATTGTCCCTGGTACTATGTGTGATCACTTATATAATATATACTGATTATCAGGATTGTCCCTGGTGTTATGTGTGATCACTTATATAATATATACTGATTATCAGGATTGTACCTGGTGCTATGTGTGATCACTTATATAATATATACTGATTATCAGGATTGTCCCTGGTGCTATGTGTGATCACTTATATAATATATACTGATTATCAGGATTGTCCCTGGTGCTATGTGTGATCACTTATATAATATATACTGATTATCAGGATTGTCCCTGGTGCTATGTGTGATCACTTATATAATATATACTGATTATCAGGATTGTCCCTGGTGCTATGTGTGATTACTTATATAATATACACTGATTATCAGGATGGTCCCTGGTGCTATGTGTGATCACTTATATAATATATACTGATTATCAGGATTGTCCCTTAGGTGCTATGTGTGATCACTTATATAATATATACTGATTATCAGGATTGTCCCTGGTGCTATGTGTGATCACTTATATAATATATACTGATTATCAGGATTGTCCCTGGTGATATGTGTGATCACTTATATAATATATACTGATTATCAGGATTGTCCCTGGTGCTATGTGTGATCACTTATATAATATATACTGATTATCAGGATTGTTCCTGGTGCTATGTGTGATCACTTATATAATATATACTGATTATCAGGATTGTCCCTGGTGCTATGTGTGATCACTTATATAATATATACTGATTATCAGGATTGTTCCTGGTGCTATGTGTGATCACTTATATAATATATACTGATTATCAGGATTGTCCCTGGTGATATGTGTGATCACTTATATAATATATACTGATTATCAGGATTGTCCCTGGTGCTATGTGTGATCACTTATATAATATATACTGATTATCAGGATTGTTCCTGGTGCTATGTGTGATCACTTATATAATATATACTGATTATCAGGATTGTCCCTGGTGCTATGTGTGATCACTTATATAATATATACTGATTATCAGGATTGTCCCTGGTACTATGTGTGATCACTTATATAATACTGATTATCAGGATTGTCCCTGGTGCTATGTGTGATCACTTATATAATATATACTGATTATCAGGATGGTCCCTGGTGCTATGTGTGATCACTTATATAATATATACTGATTATCAGGATTGTCCCTGGTGCTATGTGTGATCACTTATATAATATACACTGATTATCAGGATTGTCCCTGGTGCTATGTGTGATCACTTATATAATATATACTGATTATCAGGATGGTCCCTGGTGCTATGTGTGATCACTTATATAATATACACTGATTATCAGGATTGTCCCTGGTGCTATGTGTGATCACTTATATAATATACACTGATTATCAGGATTGTCTCTGGTGTTATGTGTGATCACTTATATAATATACACTGATTATCAGGATTGTCCCTGGTGCTATGTGTGATCACTTATATAATATACACTGATTATCAGGATTGTCCCTGGTGCTATGTGTGATCACTTATATAATATATACTGATTATCAGGACTGTCTCTGGTGCTATGTGTGATCACTTATATAATATACACTGATTATCAGGATTGTCCCTGGTGCTATGTGTTATCACTTATATAATATATACTGATTATCAGGATTGTCCCTGGTGCTATGTGTGATCACTTATATAATATACACTGATTATCAGGACTGTCCCTGGTGCTATGTGTGATCACTTATATAATATACACTGATTATCAGGATTGTCCCTGGTGCTATGTGTGATCATTTATATAATATACACTGATTATCAGGATTGTCCCTGGTGATATGTGTGATCACTTATATAATATATACTGATTATCAGGATTGTCCCTGGTGCTATGTGTGATCACTTATATAATATACACTGATTATCAGGATTGTCCCTGGTGCTATGTGTGATCACTTATATAATATACACTGATTATCAGGATTGTCCCTGGTGCTATGTGTGATCACTTATATAATATACACTGATTATCAGGATTGTCCCTGGTGCTATGTGTGATCACTTATATAATATATACTGATTATCAGGATTGTCCCTGGTACTATGTGTGATCACTTATATAATATATACTGATTATCAGGATTGTCCCTGGTGCTATGTGTGATCACTTATATAATATATACTGATTATCAGGATTGTCCCTGGTGCTATGTGTGATCACTTATATAATATACACTGATTATCAGGATTGTCCCTGCTGCTATGTGTGATCACTTATATAATATACACTGATTATCAGGATTGTCTCTGGTGCTATGTGTGATCACTTATATAATATATACTGATTATCAGGATTGTACCTGGTGCTATGTGTGATCACTTATATAATATACACTGATTATCAGGATTGTCCCTGGTGCTATGTGTGATCACTTATATAATATATACTGATTATCAGGATTGTACCTGGTGCTATGTGTGATCACTTATATAATATATACTGATTATCAGGATTGTCCCTGGTGCTATGTGTGATCACTTATATAATATATACTGATTATCAGGATTGTCCCTGGTGCTATGTGTGATCACTTATATAATATATACTGATTATCAGGATTGTACCTGGTGCTATGTGTGATCACTTATATAATATACACTGATTATCAGGATTGTCCCTGGTGCTATGTGTGATCACTTATATAATATACACTGATTATCAGGATTGTCCCTGGTGCTATGTGTGATCACTTATATAATATATACTGATTATCAGGATTGTCCCTGGTGCTATGTGTGATCACTTATATAATATATACTGATTATCAGGATTGTCCCTGGTGCTATGTGTGATCACTTATATAATATATACTGATTATCAGGATTGTCCCTGGTGCTATGTGTGATCACTTATATAATATACACTGATTATCAGGATTGTCCCTGGTGCTCTGTGTGATCACTTATATAATATATACTGATTATCAGGATTGTCCCTGGTGCTCTGTGTGATCACTTATATAATATACACTGATTATCAGGATTGTCCCTGGTGCTATGTGTGATCACTTATATAATATACACTGATTATCAGGATTGTCCCTGGTACTATGTGTGATCACTTATATAATATACACTGATTATCAGGATTGTCCCTGGTGCTATGTGTGATCACTTATATAATATACACTGATTATCAGGATTGTCCCTGGTGCTATGTGTGATCACTTATATAATATATACTGATTATCAGGATTGTCCCTGGTGCTATGTGTGATCACTTATATAATATACACTGATTATCAGGATTGTCCCTGGTGCTATGTGTGATCACTTATATATTATATACTGATTATCAGGATTGTACCTGGTGCTATGTGTGATCACTTATATAATATACACTGATTATCAGGATTGTCCCTGGTGCTATGTGTGATCACTTATATAATATATACTGATTATCAGGATTGTCCCTGGTGCTATGTGTGATCACTTATATAATATATACTGATTATCAGGATTGTCCCTGGTGCTATGTGTGATCACTTATATAATATATACTGATTATCAGGATTGTCCCTGGTGCTATGTGTGATCACTTATATAATATATACGGATTATCAGGATTGTCCCTGGTGCTATGTGTGATCACTTATATAATATACACTGATTATCAGGATTGTCCCTGGTGCTATGTGTGATCACTTATATAATATATACTGATTATCAGGATTGTCCCTGGTGCTATGTGTGATCACTTATATAATATACACTGATTATCAGGATTGTCCCTGGTGATATGTGTGATCACTTATATAATATACACTGATTATCAGGATGGTCCCTGGTGCTATGTGTGATCACTTATATAATATATACTGATTATCAGGATGGTCCCTGGTGCTATGTGTGATCACTTATATAATATATACTGATTATCAGGATTGTCCCTGGTACTATGTGTGATCACTTATATAATATATACGGATTATCAGGATGGTCTCTGGTGCTATGTGTGATCACTTATATAATATATACTGATTACCAGGATTGTCTCTGGTGCTATGTGTGATCACTTATATAATATACACTGATTATCAGGATTGTCCCTGGTGCTATGTGTGATTACTTATATAATATACACTGATTATCAGGATGGTCCCTGGTGCTATGTGTGATCACTTATATAATATTCACTGATTATCAGGATTGTCCCTGGTGCTATGTGTGATCACTTATATAATATATACTGATTATCAGGATTGTCCCTGGTGCTATGTGTGATCACTTATATAATATATACTGATTATCAGGATTGTCCCTGGTACTATGTGTGATCACTTATATAATATATACTGATTATCAGGATTGTCCCTGGTGTTATGTGTGATCACTTATATAATATATACTGATTATCAGGATTGTACCTGGTGCTATGTGTGATCACTTATATAATATATACTGATTATCAGGATTGTCCCTGGTGCTATGTGTGATCACTTATATAATATACACTGATTATCAGGATGGTCCCTGGTGCTATGTGTGATCACTTATATAATATATACTGATTATCAGGATTGTCCCTTAGGTGCTATGTGTGATCACTTATATAATATATACTGATTATCAGGATTGTCCCTGGTGCTATGTGTGATCACTTATATAATATATACTGATTATCAGGATGTCCCTGGTGCTATGTGTGATCACTTATATAATATATACTGATTATCAGGATTGTCCCTGGTGCTATGTGTGATCACTTATATAATATACTGATTATCAGGATTGTCTCTGGTGCTATGTGTGATCACTTATATAATATATACTGATTATCAGGATTGTCCCTGGTGCTATGTGTGATCACTTATATAATATATACTGATTATCAGGATTGTCCCTGGTACTATGTGTGATCACTTATATAATATATACTGATTATCAGGATTGTCCCTGGTGTTATGTGTGATCAATTATATAATATACACTGATTATCAGGATTGTCCCTGGTGCTATGTGTGATCACTTATATAATATATACTGATTATCAGGATTGTCCCTGGTGCTATGTGTGATCACTTATATAATATATACTGATTATCAGGATTGTCCCTGGTGCTATGTGTGATCACTTATATAATATACACTGATTATCAGGATTTTCCCTGGTGCTATGTGTGATCACTTATATAATATACACTGATTATCAGGATTGTCCCTGGTGCTATGTGTGATCACTTATATAATATATACTGATTATCAGGATTGTCCCTTAGGTGCTATGTGTGATCACTTATATAATATACACTGATTATCAGGATTGTCCCTGGTGATATGTGTGATCACTTATATAATATATACTGATTATCAGGATTGTCTCTGGTGCTATGTGTGATCACTTATATAATATATACTGATTATCAGGATTGTCCCTGGTGCTATGTGTGATCACTTATATAATATACACTGATTATCAGGATTGTCTCTGGTGCTATGTGTGATCACTTATATAATATATACTGATTATCAGGACTGTCTCTGGTGCTATGTGTGATCACTTATATAATATACACTGATTATCAGGATTGTCCCTGGTACTATGTG
Organism: Rhinoderma darwinii; assembly: GCF_050947455.1. NCBI lineage: Eukaryota > Metazoa > Chordata > Amphibia > Anura > Rhinodermatidae > Rhinoderma > Rhinoderma darwinii. The sequence goes on along the minus strand of NC_134687.1, from coordinate 643,468,501 downwards.
TGATCACTTATATAATATATACTGATTATCAGGATTGTCCCTGGTGATATGTGTGATCACTTATATAATATATACTGATTATCAGGATTGTCCCTGGTGCTATGTGTGATCACTTATATAATATATACTGATTATCAGGATTGTCCCTGGTGCTATGTGTGATCACTTATATAATATATACTGATTATCAGGATTGTCCCTGGTGCTATGTGTGATCACTTATATAATATACACTGATTATCAGGATTGTCCCTGGTGCTATGTGTGATCACTTATATAATATACACTGATTATCAGGATTGTCTCTGGTGCTATGTGTGATCACTTATATAATATATACTGATTATCAGGATTGTCCCTGGTGCTATGTGTGATCACTTATATAATATACTGATTATCAGGATTGTCCCTGGTGCTATGTGTGATCACTTATATAATATATACTGATTATCAGGATTGTCCCTGGTGCTATGTGTGATCACTTATATAATATATACGGATTATCAGGATTGTCCCTGGTGCTATGTGTGATCACTTATATAATATATACTGATTATCAGGATTGTCCCTGGTGATATGTGTGATCACTTATATAATATACACTGATTATCAGGATTGTCTCTGGTGCTATGTGTGATCACTTATATAATATACACTGATTATCAGGATTGTCCCTTAGGTGATATGTGTGATCACTTATATAATATACACTGATTATCAGGATTGTCCCTGGTGATATGTGTGATCACTTATATAATATATACTGATTATCAGGATTGTCCCTTAGGTGCTATGTGTGATCACTTATATAATATACACTGATTATCAGGATTGTCCCTGGTGATATGTGTGATCACTTATATAATATATACTGATTATCAGGATTGTCCCTTAGGTGCTATGTGTGATCACTTATATAATATATACTGATTATCAGGATTGTCCCTGGTGCTATGTGTGATCACTTATATAATATACACTGATTATCAGGATTGTCCCTGGTGCTATGTGTGATCACTTATATAATATACACTGATTATCAGGATTGTCTCTGGTGCTATATGTGATCACTTATATAATATATACTGATTATCAGGATTGTCTCTGGTGCTATGTGTGATCACTTATATAATATATACTGATTATCAGGATTGTCCCTGGTGCTATGTGTGATCACTTATATAATATATACTGATTATCAGGATGTCCCTGGTGCTATGTGTGATCACTTATATAATATATACTGATTATCAGGATTGTCCCTGGTGCTATGTGTGATCACTTATATAATATACTGATTATCAGGATTGTCTCTGGTGCTATGTGTGATCACTTATATAATATATACTGATTATCAGGATTGTCCCTGGTGCTATGTGTGATCACTTATATAATATATACTGATTATCAGGATTGTCCCTGGTACTATGTGTGATCACTTATATAATATATACTGATTATCAGGATTGTCCCTGGTGTTATGTGTGATCAATTATATAATATACACTGATTATCAGGATTGTCCCTGGTGCTATGTGTGATCACTTATATAATATATACTGATTATCAGGATTGTCCCTGGTGCTATGTGTGATCACTTATATAATATATACTGATTATCAGGATTGTCCCTGGTGCTATGTGTGATCACTTATATAATATACACTGATTATCAGGATTTTCCCTGGTGCTATGTGTGATCACTTATATAATATACACTGATTATCAGGATTGTCCCTGGTGCTATGTGTGATCACTTATATAATATATACTGATTATCAGGATTGTCCCTTAGGTGCTATGTGTGATCACTTATATAATATACACTGATTATCAGGATTGTCCCTGGTGATATGTGTGATCACTTATATAATATATACTGATTATCAGGATTGTCTCTGGTGCTATGTGTGATCACTTATATAATATATACTGATTATCAGGATTGTCCCTGGTGCTATGTGTGATCACTTATATAATATACACTGATTATCAGGATTGTCTCTGGTGCTATGTGTGATCACTTATATAATATATACTGATTATCAGGACTGTCTCTGGTGCTATGTGTGATCACTTATATAATATACACTGATTATCAGGATTGTCCCTGGTACTATGTGTGATCACTTATATAATATATACTGATTATCAGGATTGTCCCTGGTGATATGTGTGATCACTTATATAATATATACTGATTATCAGGATTGTCCCTGGTGCTATGTGTGATCACTTATATAATATATACTGATTATCAGGATTGTCCCTGGTGCTATGTGTGATCACTTATATAATATATACTGATTATCAGGATTGTCCCTGGTGCTATGTGTGATCACTTATATAATATACACTGATTATCAGGATTGTCCCTGGTGCTATGTGTGATCACTTATATAATATACACTGATTATCAGGATTGTCTCTGGTGCTATGTGTGATCACTTATATAATATATACTGATTATCAGGATTGTCCCTGGTGCTATGTGTGATCACTTATATAATATACTGATTATCAGGATTGTCCCTGGTGCTATGTGTGATCACTTATATAATATATACTGATTATCAGGATTGTCCCTGGTGCTATGTGTGATCACTTATATAATATATACGGATTATCAGGATTGTCCCTGGTGCTATGTGTGATCACTTATATAATATATACTGATTATCAGGATTGTCCCTGGTGATATGTGTGATCACTTATATAATATACACTGATTATCAGGATTGTCTCTGGTGCTATGTGTGATCACTTATATAATATACACTGATTATCAGGATTGTCCCTTAGGTGATATGTGTGATCACTTATATAATATACACTGATTATCAGGATTGTCCCTGGTGATATGTGTGATCACTTATATAATATATACTGATTATCAGGATTGTCCCTTAGGTGCTATGTGTGATCACTTATATAATATACACTGATTATCAGGATTGTCCCTGGTGATATGTGTGATCACTTATATAATATATACTGATTATCAGGATTGTCCCTTAGGTGCTATGTGTGATCACTTATATAATATATACTGATTATCAGGATTGTCCCTGGTGCTATGTGTGATCACTTATATAATATACACTGATTATCAGGATTGTCCCTGGTGCTATGTGTGATCACTTATATAATATACACTGATTATCAGGATTGTCTCTGGTGCTATGTGTGATCACTTATATAATATATACGGATTATCAGGATTGTCCCTGGTGCTATGTGTGATCACTTATATAATATACTGATTATCAGGATTGTCCCTGGTGCTATGTGTGAGAGAGACAATCCTGATAATCGGTGTATATTATAGAATAGATGTGGCTGCAATTCCCTAATGTAAAAGTTTTGTGTCTTGGTATTTTTTAGATAAGGGAAATGCATGCACTGTAATTCCTTAACCCGTTAGTGACCGCCCATTAGTGTTATTACGGTGACAACTTTCGGGCTTTATTCAAAGCCATTTCCTTTTTACGGTGCTGCGTAGGAATAAACGCCGAGATGAGCAGTTAAATCTCCCTGCCCCCAGCTACCTCTGGTAACTGAGGGCTGGGAGCGGACCTGCTCGAACGGGCGATATAGAATTAAGTATCCATCTCACCTGTTTGACCCCGCAGATGCGGCGCAAAATAGCGATCGTCTCATCTGAGTGGTATTGGAGGGAGGGAGCTCCCTCTCTCATCCCACCAGCACCCCGTGATAAGATCAAAGGGTCCCTATGTCTTCTATGGCAGCCAGGGGCCTATAAAGGCCCCCAGGTCTGCCTGTAGTTAATGCCTGCTAGGCCATGCCAGAAGCATGGCCTAACAGATAGCTGTCCGTTTTACACGGACAGGTAGGAATACGCTGCAATACAGAAGTATTGCAGTGTATTATAAAAGCGATCGGATGATCGCATAGTGAAGTTCCCTAATGGGACTAGTAAAAAACGAAAAATAAGTTTAATAAATTTTATATTAAATAAATAAAAATACAAAGTGAAAAAAAAATCAAAAATCCACTTTTTTTCCCCTTACAAAATGCTTTATTATTAACCCCTTAAGGACATGGACTAGTTGGCACGTTCAGGACAAAGCCCCATTTTTAAAACCTGACGTGTCACTTTATGTGCTAATAACTCTGGAATGCTTATATCTATCTAAGCGATTCTGAGATTGTTTTCTCGTGACACATTATACTTTAAGTTGGTGGTAATATTTTGTTTATACATTCTGTATTCTATTGTGATAAACACCAAAAATGTGCATTTTTCTAAATTTAAATGTATCTGCTTGTAAGGGTATGTTCACATGCCGTGTTTTTAGACGTAATTCGGGCGTTTTACGCCTCGAATTACGCCTGAAAAAACGGCTTCATTACGCCAACAAACATCTGCCCATTGCTTTCAATGGGTTTTACGGTGTTCTGTTCCCACGGGGTGTAATTGTACTCGTCGCTGTCAAAATACGGCGCGTAAAAAGACGCCCGCGAAAAAGAAGTGCATATCACTTCTTTGGACGTTTTTGGAGCGGTTTTTCATTGACTCCATTGAAAAACTGCTCCAATAACGTCTGTAAAATACGCAGCGAAAAACGCGAGTTGCTACAAAAACGTCTGAAAATCAGGAGCTGTTTTCCCCTGAAAACAGCTCCGTATTTTCAGACGTTTTTGGTCACTGCGTGTGAACATACCCTCAGAGAGATGGTAATATCGCACAAATTAAATGCTAATTAACATTTCCCATATGTCTACTTTAGATTGGCATCATTTTTTGAACATCCTTAGGCTTAGAACTTTAGCAGAAATTTCTCACATTTTCAAGAAAATGTCAAAAGACTGTTTTTACAGGGATGAGTTCAGTTGTGTAGTGGTTTTGAGGTGCCCATACAATGCAAATCCCCATAAATCACCCCATTTTAAAAACTGAACCCCTCAAAGTATTTAGAACAGCATTTAGGAAGTTTATTAACCCTTTCGGCGTTTCACAAAAAATTGCCGCAAAGTAGGGATGAAATGTACAAATTTAATTTTTTTACATTTTGAATCCTTTTTTTCTGTAACACAGAAGGTTTTACCAGAGAAACGCAGCTTAATATTTATTGCCCACATTCTGCAGTATTTAGAAATATCCCACATGTGGCCCTAGTGTCCCAATTCGCTGAAATACAGACCTCCGAAGCAAAGGCGCACCTAGAGGATTTTGGGGCCTTCTTTTTACTCGAATATATTTTAGCACCATACCCGGTTGGAAGAGGTCTTGTGATACCAAAACAGTGAAAACACCCCAAAAATACACCATTTCGCAAACTACACCCCTCAAGGAATTTATCAAGGGGTATAGTGAACATTTTGACCCACAGTTTTTTTTACTAAATTTAGTGGAATGAAGCCGTGAAAATTAAAATATACATTATTTCGAATATATCGTAGAAATGTTTAATTTTTACAAGGCATAAAGGAGAAAAAAAACTACCCAACATTTGAAAAGCAATTTTCCCCGATTACGGAAATACCCCATATGTGGTGATAAACTGCTGTTTGGACACACGGCAGCGATTAGAAAGGAAGGAACACCATTTGGCTTTTTGAGCTCAAGCTTTGCTGCAATGATTTTTTGGGTGCCATGTCGCATTAGCAAAGTTCCTGAGGGATGAAATCAGTGGAAACCCCCTAAAAGTGACCCTATTGGGAAACTACACCCTTCAAGAAATTTATCGAGGTGTATAGTGAGCATTTTGACCCCACAGGTTTTCTGCTGACTTTAGTGGAATTAGGCTGGGAAAATGAAAATCAACATTTTTTCTAAGAAAAAGTTGATATTTTCAATTTTTACAAGGCATAAAGGAGAAAAAGCACCCCAACATTTGAAAACCAATTTCTCTCGATTACGGCAATACCCCATAAGTGGCCATAAACTGCTGTTTGGACACACGGCAGGGGTCAAAAGGGAAGGATCACCATTTGGAGCTCAAATGGTTTTCGGGTGACATGTCACTTTTGCAAAGTGCCTGCAGGACTAAAATAGTAGGAAATCCCCAAAAGTGACCCCTTTTGGGAAACTACACCCCTTAAGGAATCTTTCTAGGGGTATAGTAAGCATTGGTCTTTTGCAGAATTTATTGGAATTAGGCCGTAAAAATTAATATCAACATTTTTTTCACTAAAAAGTTGAATGTTTTTATGTACTCAGGGATAAAAGGAGAAAAAGAACCCCAACTTTTGTAAAGCAATTTCTCCAGAGTACGGAAATACCCCACATGTGGTCATAAACTGCTGTTTGGACAAACGGCAGGGCTCAGAATGGCAGGAGCGCTATTTGGCATGCAGATTTTGCTGGATTGGTTTCTGGGCGCCATGTTGCATTTGCAAAACCCTAAGGTACCAGAGTACAGTAGAAGCCCCCAAGAAGTGACCCCATTTTGGAAACTACACCACTCAAGGCATTTAACATTTGCCTGGACATTTTACAGAGCTCAGAAGTGAAGAGCAACATGCGCATTTGAGGTCTATTTTGGTGATTTTCACAGCATTGGACCACAATTGCAGGTCTCCAAGGTCAAATTGTAAAACAAACCCCCAAGTAGTGACCCCCATTTTGGAATCGACACCCCTTGAGACATTTTAAGGGGTGTAGTGAGCATTTTGCCCCCACAGGTGTTCTTCCATCAGTAATTAATGCGTAGCGGATGGTGCAAAGTGAAAATTTACATTTTCCGCCGATATGCCATTTTAGTGCACAATATGTGGACGTAAACTGCTGTTTGTGCACTCTGTAGAGTGTATAATAAAAGGCTTATTATAGGAAAAAAGTCAGTGTTTGTTTTTATTAACTTGAAACTTTTGTTTTTACACTTATATTCAACTTTTTTCAACTTTTGTTTGTTGTCCCACTAAAGGACTTGAGGGCCTGCACCTCTGACCTTTACTCTAATGCATTGCACTACCAACGTAGTGCAATGCATTAGATCTGACAGTCATTCTCTGACTCCAAGCCTATTAGGTCCCGTCTGTGGGCGGGGCCTACCCCTAATGGGCTATTGTACGTGGCAGACCAGGACGCCATTATTAGGCCTCCGGTTGCCATAGCAAGGATCGGCTTTGTCACGATCACGTCGTGTTGATGCCGATCTCTACAAACCACTAAGATGCCGCGATCGCTTTTGATCGTGGCATATAAGTGGTTAATGGCAGAGATCGGAGCTAACTCCGTTCCCTGCCGTTACAACATGTTGTCAGCTGTAGCATACAGCTGACACCAGCGGCTGATGTCGCAGGCTCAGCTTCTGGGCGGGACCTAGCAGGCGTCTGTTCTAGGCAGACAGGAGGCCATTGCTAGGCTTCCGGTCTGCCGGAGCAGTCATCGGAAACCCCGCAATTTCATTGCAGAGTTCCGATCTGCTTGTAAACACCATAGATGCAGCGCTCGGTTTTGAGGGCTGCATCTAAGGGGTTAATCGGCGGATCGGAGGCTAGCCCTGGTCCTGGCCTTGAAGAAGTGGTATCGTTAAGCTGTCACTTCTTTAAAACTGTGTCTGCAGAACTGTGTCTGTTAACATGATGAAGTAATAGTACGTCAGTTCGCGTTAACAGTCCACCGCCCGTGACGTAATAGTACGTCACAGGGCGTTAAGGGGTTACAAAAAAAAAAGTTACACATATTTGGTTTTGCCACATCCGTAACGACCCCAACTATAAAGTTATTACATTATTTAATCCGCTCGGCGAACGCCGTAAAAAATAAAATAACAAACAATGCAAAAATTGCTGTTTTCTGTGAAACCTGCCTTAAAAATATCTGATAAAAAGTGATCAAAAAGTTACGTGTACTCCAAAATGGTACCTATAAAAAATACAAGTTGTCCCGCAAAAAAAAGCCCTCATACAACTGCATCAACCGAAAAATATAAAAAGTTATGGCTCTTTAAATATGGAGACACAAAAACAAATAATTTTGAAAAAAAAAGGGTTTTTACTGTGTAAAAGTAGTAAAACATAAGAAAACGATACATTTGGTGCGCTTGATAAAGACCCATTCATGAGTTGAAACGTTGCAAGTGTTTTTATGATTGGTGAATAAATCAAATACACTTCTTTAGATTAACTTGAGTGCTGCAGTTCCTTTCTTCGATTGTATATAAATTTGGTATCGTTGCAATCGTAACAACCCGCTGAATAAAGTTATTGTGTTATTTATACAATACGGTAAACGGTGTAAGTTTAGGACACAAAAAAGAGTGGCGAAATTGCTGTTGATTTTTCGTCCCCCCTTAAAAAATATTAATAAACGTTAATAAATTATATGTAACCCAAAATGGTGCTATTAAAAAATGCAACTTGTCCCGCAAAAAACAAGATCTTACACAGCTATGTCGACGCAAAAATAAAAAAGTTATAGCTCATTGAATGAGACGGTTTAAAAACGTAAAAACTAGCTTGGTAATGAAGGCAAAAAATAGGCTGGTCACTAAGGGGTTAATTACTCCTAAAAATAATAAAATCGAGATTAAAATCGAAAATCGTCTATAGGGTTGAAAATAATCTAGATTTGTTTTTTTCGTAAAATCGCCCATTCTGTAAACCTTCCCCATACTTCTCTCCCGCACCATGACATTCAGTGTTGTCATGGGGATGGCCGTGTTTGGACATGACTGATGGATTACTGGCGACTTTCTTGGTACGGTCTAGAAGAGGTTTATGTATTCGCACCATGAATGTTGTACAACCGACATATTGAACCTGACATTGTAGAGAGCGGATGAGATAAATGACGTGATGTGTTATAATCTATATCTGTCTTACTAGTGACCCCGTTATCTGTACAAGACGAAGAACTATTTGTAGCTTTGTTGTAATTCCAGGATCGGCTTTTTATGGCCACGGTGGAAATAACCTTCAGTGGTGAGACAAGTCTGACTCCGTATTTCACCCTCACATAAACTCGGGGGAGACGTTGTCCTCGTGTTGGGGTCTCTCTGGAATAATTCTTACACCATCCCGAATAATGTCATCCGGTCCTGACCGCAAATGGGAAGACACTTTACAATAATGTTTCTAAACTCCTTAAACTTCACGCTGAAAGAAGTCGTAAAACATCGTAATTCATAAGTCCGGTCATTATTTTTGGGGTGATAACAATTATTTATAGTTTAAAAAAAATCCATAATAAAACATTATGTAAGGTGAAGTTATTTTTTCCTCTCTACAAAATTGAAATTGACGACTCATCATTAGTCCACAATCTTGAGGCGAGGATGAACTTACAGAGGAGACCCCCCCCCCCCAAACACTTAGATGCCTCAGTCACTATTGACCGCAGCATCGAAGGGGTGAAACGGTTATAATCGTAGTTCTCTCAGATCTCCAGCCTTTGCAGCAGGTGTCCGGACTTCCCTATAGCCTGTGAACAACTCCTGAGCGGTAAATGTTCTGTGCAGGAAGGGGTTAAATTAGTAAAATACAAGTTTATACAGAATCTTATCCCACAAAACAATGTATCACTCTGCTCCGCTCCACCTGCGCTATAACATGATGATAAGAAATCACACTGCATGTTTCCTTTATATATAATGTCACCTCAGCTGCTGCAGAACCTCACAGTTTATATCAAACACTGGCTGCATAGTGTGCACCACGTCTTGTGAGATGTCAGCAAAGTCTCCCCAGTATCCGCCATGTGTCAGGTTGTCAGGAATCAGGTCTTCATTGCCTGGGGGGGGGGGGGGGGGGGGATGTCTTCATTTTACTCTTCTCACCTGAGAGATATGTTGCAAGTGTTTGATATATGGGGTTCCATCTCTATGTGGAAAACGGGGGTCCCCCGACCCGCCTGGTGAGGTGATGACTACATCCAGTTGAAGAATGAATGGAGAGGTGACCACACATGTGCACGACTCTCTTCATTGTCTTGTATAGGAGTTCCAGAAACAGCCGAGCACGGCCAGAGGTGGAGCCGCATCTATCCGACGTTTCTGGCATATCCTGGGGAGAAATGTTCGTGTTGGGAATACCCTTTTAACCCTTTCCCGCCGCAGCCATTTTTCGGATTTTAACTTTCGTCGCCCCTTCCTCACCTTCCAAAAGCCATAACTCTTTTATTTTTCCATCAAAATTGCCGTATAATGTAGTGGGAAACTGGAAAAAAAACTATTTGTGAGATGGAATAGGAGAAAAATAGCGATTCCTTAATCTTTTGGGGAGTTTAGTCGTTACGTGTTCAGCGTGTGGTAAAAACGGCATGTTAACTTTCTTCTGCGCTTCAATACGATTACAGCGATACCAAATTTATTTAGGTTTTTATTATGTTTTGCTACTTTTACAAGAAAAAAAAATTGATTGTTAAAAATAAAATTTGAGTTTTGTCACCACATTCTGAGAGGCATAAGTTTTTTTTTCTTTTTCTGTTGACTGAGCGATATGAGGGCTTTTTTTTTTTTTTTTTGCTGGGCGAGCTATATTTTTTTTTCCTGTTTTTTGCTGTTGATAAAGTGACCAAAAAATAGCAATTCTGATGGTTTAAATTTTTTACAGCGTTCACGGTGCGGACTAAATAATGACATATTGTAATAGTCCAGGCTTTTACAGACGCGTTGATACCAGTTATGTTAATTTGTTTTGTTTTTTTGTTACATTGTGCTTGAGGGAAAATGGGAAAAGGGGCTCTTTTTTACTTTTTTATTTATTTTACTGTTTTTCACTTTTTTTTTTTACTCGTCCCCCTAGGAGACTTTAACCAGCGATCGTTGGATCTCTTGCACGATATGATAGCGGACCTGGGGACCTTCATCAAGCCCTCAGGCTGCCATGCTATCCAACGGTGCCCCCTGATCGCGTCGCGTGGGGGGCCATTGGAACGTAACAGGGGTCCACCCCCTGTTTCTAGTAATTTAAATGCCGCGTTCGCTTTTGAGATCCCTCTCGTTACCCTGAAGTGTTAGCTGCAACACACAACCGACACATTCGCTCGTTTTCCCCCATCCAACGTGCGCCGTATATATACGGCGAATGTAGGGAAGGGGTTAATCCATGTGGTGACGGCTCTGAGAAAATATTTCTCTCAATGATCAATAAGTGAGGTTCTGTATGTCACACATGATGATGTCCCCTGTATGATTTCCATCTTCTCCTTTCTTCATAAAGACGTCTGCAGTACTAGATCCTCCAGTTATCTCATCTTCTCCTCCACAACGTTCCTTCTGAATGACCCACCAAGGATGGCCAAAGACAAGAATGAGATGAGCAGAAGAATATTAGACTTCACCTTGGAGATCATCTACCTGTTGAGCGGAGAGGTAAACTTTTCTACATTATAGAACAAGTCCCACATAGGGAAGGGACAATACATAATAGGAAGAATCCAGTGTCCTGTATAACAGCGTCCAGACCTTCAAAGTGACGTCAAGAAGCTGAAGATCAGCCACCAATATGGTCAGTTATGTGTCATGTCACCAATGCAGCAATAGTAATGTTGTAGAGTAATGAGAATGACAAGGAACCAGGAGGATCAGGATGACCTCTATATAGAAACATAGGAGATGACGGCAGGAGGAGAGCACATGGTCCATCTAGTCCCCCCAATATTATTTCCTTTTTAGTTTTGGCCTCGTTCTATTTTCTCAATGTCTTTTTGTAGATGAGGTCTCCAGTATTACAGATGTGGGGTCGCTAGAGCTCTATACAGCGGGGTCACAATCTCCCTCTTTCTACTGAGGGGGGAATACTGTGTTCAGTTCTCTAAGTGTCTCTCTCCATACACAGGAGTACACAATAGTGAAGAAGACATCGGGTGACTGTACGACTCCCATCATCCATGAGTCAGGAGGATGGAGCAGTAGTCAGAGCCCCATCACAGAGCCTCCCCCTCACTCCCGGATACGTGAGAAGAAGATCTTAGAACTGATCTACAAGATGACTGAGCTGCTGACTGGAGAGGTGACACTGCTGGGAATGCTGGGAAATTCTACAGTAACAGCACTGGAGGTGTCTGGGTAATGACTGTATCATTGTGTGTGTCAGGTTCCTATAAGGTGTCAGGATGTCACTGTCTATTTCTCCATGGAGGAGTGGGAGTATCTAGAAGGACACAAGGATCTGTACGAGGAGGTCATGATGGAGAACTACTGGCCGCGCACATCACAAGGTGAGATATAGATATATAATTTATATATAAATTTTTTTGTATGTGTTAATTTCATCATGTGCAGTATACACAGACATGTGATTCCTGATCTCCGATCACACGTTCCTTGCTTTGCTGCAGTGCTGCACTAGAGAATGGTCACAGATTTGTAGTAGAAGTTTCTATATAACTGAATGTTGTTCTTTCTGCAGCAGGTACATGAACTTTTACTAACCACAATCAGATGAGTTGGACAATCACAGAAATTTCTGCCACCATTTTTCCATTTGTGAACATAGTCTTATATAACCAGCGACTGATCTGCGACTGATGTGGGAACAGCAGACATGACAATCATGTCCAGATATAACAAAGGGTTGAATATCTTTGTAAGGGTATGTGCACACACACTAATTACGTCCGTAATTGACGGACGTATTTCGGCCGCAAGTACCGGACCGAACACAGTGCAGGGAGCCGGACTCCTAGCATCATACTTATGTACGATGCTAGGAGTCCCTGCCTCGCTGCCGGACAACTGTCTCGTACTGAAAACATGATTACAGTATGGGACAGTTGTCCTGCAGCGAGGCAGGGACTCCTAGCATCGTACATAAGTATGATGCTAGGAGCCCGGCTCCCTGCACTGTGTTCGGTCCGGTACTTGCGGCCGAAATACGTCCATCAATTACGGACATAATTAGTGTGTGTGCACATACCCTAAGACACAATACACCGGGTCAGTGGTAGTAATGTAGAATAGCGATCTGTTCGATTGTCAGCCGGGGCAGGGAGGTATTTTCTACTTTATGTAGAATTGGGTCTTTGTCGTGTAAAGATTGTTTTTTACCTTCCTCTGGATCTACTGGGATTCGTTGTGTAAATTAAATAGTTGCATATCCCATAATTTAATAATTATACATCACCTTTTCTTAGAACTTTTTATTGTGCTGTTCCTCTGTTATTCCTCCTAGAAATGTATGAATGATTTGACATCTAGTGTGTTACCATCTGGGGGCGTGTCCATATAGACAATGTCCAATCAGTGCTGACAATATCAGAAGGTGTAGGGACACGACTATTTCCCAAAGGGAATGGTAACACGCTTTTCTGAATTTAATCTTACATTTCCAGTAGGAATAACAGGAACGGGATGGTGCAGAGTTCTGAGAAAAAATGCTCCAGAATTGTTGATTCACGGGGAATACAATTATGCACTCAAATAGACGTGTGAGGAGAGCCGACAAGTCCTCTATAAAGTATTTTTTGTCTTCCTCTGGATGAATTGGGGTTTGTAAGTCTAAAAAGTTTAAACTTGATGGACTTAGACCTTGTTTAACCCACTAACTATGTAAAATGTCTCTCTCTGTCTAGCCTGATCAGCCATAACATTAAAACCACCTGCCTAAGATTGTGTAGGTCGCCCTCAGGCTGCCAAAACAGCTCTGACCCATGGAGATGTGACATCTCCATGAGATCTGGCACAAGACGTTAGCAGCAGATCTTTCAAGTCCTGTAAATTGTGAGGTGCGGGCTCCATGAATCGGACTTGTTCTCCAGACCATCCCACAGATAATCGATCGGATTGAGATCTGGGGTATTTGGAGCCAAGTCAACTCCTTGAACCATTCCTGATCAATATTTGCATTTTGTCAGGGGGCATTATCCTCCTGAAAGAGGGCACTGGCGTTAGGGATACCGCTGCCATAACGGTTACTTGTCTGCAACAGTGTTTAGGTAGGTGGTACGTGTCACATTTACATGAATTCCGGGACCAACAGAACATTGCCCAGATCATCACACTGCCTCTGCCGGCTTCTCTTCCCATAATGCATCCTGCTGCCATCTCTTCCACAGGTAAGTGACATAACCAGGCCGTTCACATGATTTAAAAGAAAACAGGATTTATCGGACCACGTCACGTTCTATTGCCCAGTTCTGATACTGCCTATTGTAGCCACTTTTGGTGGTGGACAGGGGTCAGCATGGGCGCCCTGACTGGTCTGCGGCTACACAGCCCATAAGCTGTGATGCTCTGCATGTACAGACACCTTTCTATTATAGCCAGCAGTGACTTTTAGGCCTGGTTTACACGAGCGTGTGCATTTTGCGCACGCAAAAAATGCGGCGTTTTGCATGCACAAAAGGCACTTACCAGCTCCGTGTGTCAGCCCCGTTTGGATGTTTTGTGAACAGAAAAGCACGTGGTGTTTTCTGTTTGCAAACATACTTTTGACTGCTGTTGCGCGAATCACGAGCATCCCACGGAAGTGCTTCCGTGTGGTGCGCATGATTTTCACACACCCATTGCCTTCAATGGGTGCGTGATGCGCGAACAGCGCACAAATTTAGGACATGTCGTGAGTTTTTTTTCAGCGGACTCACGCTGAGCAAAACTGACGGACTGTCTGCATGCCCCCATAGACTTTTATATAGGTCCGTACGACACGCGTGAAAAACACGCGCGTCGCACGGACGTATATCACGCTCGTGTAAACGAGTCCTTACAGTAATTTGTCGTACATAACCCTTCCGTGGGTTGGGACCAGATGAGCTCCTCACGCACATTGAGTCTTGACCTCCAATCACCCTGTTGCCGGTACATCGGTTGTCCTTCTTTGGAGAACTTTTGGTAGGTACGAACCTTTACATACCAGAAACGCCCCACAAGACTGGCAGTTTTTGGGGATACTCTGACCAATTTGTCCTTTGTAATTTTATACTTCTCCATGTTTCAAACACATTAACTTAATGAACTGACTATTCACTTCCTGTCTAATATCCCCCCTTTGTCAGGCGCCATTGTCACGAGATCATCAATGTTCTTCACTTCACCTGTCAGTGGTTTTAATGTTATGGATGATCAATGTATATATGGAGGAGGACAGTGTAGTTCTTCTCATAGACTCACAGCACCAGGGAAATTAAACTTGGAGGTATATAACTATAGCGCTTCCTCCAACACCTCAGTGGTTTTCCATCCCTTGTAGAGAGGAATCTTGGAGTAGTTGCTTTCCTTACAAGTACTTTGTCTGACCGTGGGTTCCCTCTCGTAAATTTTGACTTCCCATATAAGCAGGGAGTATTGTTCCTGGTCAACAATCTGGTACTCTTTTGGTTGGCACGGGGCTCTAATAATAGGACCCATGTGTGCTGGCGATTTCAGGTGTATTCACATCCTTAGGAGACAAATGCAATTGAATACTATGGTGGAGTAGAAGGCAGTCTAACAGGGGTAACACAACAAAGCTCAGGCAATGAAGGAAGGGGCAGGGCCCTTCTTCTAATCCAGGGTGATCATGGGAGCAATCAGTCAATCTAAAACGTGTGTGCTCTGGCCCATTAAGGCCGGGAATTAGATCGAGTGCGCACCCCAGTGGTCACTGCAGGACAGGATGGCCGCATGTGCTGGCATCTCTAGGGAGGAAGACATCTGCAGGATGATAGGAGTCTGCGACCGCGGACATTACAGTTTGCCCCCTATTCTTGGGGCCAGAAAGTTGAGAGGAACTTCTTAATGAGGGAAGACGTTTCGGTTCTCCTCTGACTCCCAGGACCTCTCTTCTAGACCAAACCCCTTCCAATCCACCAAGTAAAAGGCTTTTCGTCTTGAAGTCCAAGATCTCCTTTACCTGAAATACATCGGCAGAACCGCTGGGGGCAACTGCAGGGCTAAGAGTCTTAGAGTAGCGGTTCAGGACCACAGGCTTCAGAAGAGACACGTGAAAGGAGTTGGGGATTCTGAGGGTAGGATATCGGACAGCCAAAGCTTATAAGAGACCGGGTTGATCCGCTGGAGGATCTCAAAGGGTCCGAGGAACCTGGGAGCGAATTTGCACGACGGCACCCTCAGCCGGATATTGCATGAGGACAGCCAGACCTTGGTACCCAGAAGAAATTGGTGAGGCTCTCTTCTCCTTGTGTCTGCCTTTCGCTTCATGCGGCTGACCGCCAGCAGAGTAAAGGATCAGGTTTGCTGACAGATTTTTAGGAAGTCCCTGAATGCAGAGTCAGCTGTAGGCACCTGGAACGTAGCTGACACAGGGAGAGGAATTCGTGGATGTTGACTGTAGACATTAAAGAACGGTGTAGAAGCGGTAGACTCACTTGTGTGGTTGTTATAGGAGAACTCGGGCCAAGGAAAAAGCTGCACCCAGTCATCATGCTGCCTGGAGATGAAGTGTCGTAGATAGTTCTCCATGATTTGGTTTGATCCTCTCGACTTGGCCATTGGACTGGGCATCATAGGCTGAGGAAAAGTTCAACTTTACATCAAGGAGTTTGCAGAGGGTTCTCCAAAATTTCGAGGTGAACTGAAGCCCCCGATCCGACACGATATGCAGAGGTAAGCCATGCAGGCGGAAGATGTGTTGGATGAAGACGTCGGCCAGTCGAAAGGCAGAAGGTATACCGGTCAGCGGAACGAAATGAGCCATCTTCGAGAATCGGTCCACAACCACCCTGACCGCACTGCATCCAGTAGAGGGAGGCAGGTCTGTAACAAAGTCCATTGCTATATGCTGCCAGGGAGCATTGGGCACAGGCAGTGGCTGGAGCAGGCCAGCAGACTTGGAGTGAGCAACCTTGTTAGCCGCGCGCACCATGCAGGACGAGACAAAGTCCATGATGTCTTTGGGCAGCGTGGGCCACCAGAAATGACTGGCAATCAGGTCTCGGGTTTTATGGACACCCACGTGACCCGCCAGTCTAGAACTGTGTCCCCAGCGAAGGATTCTTCTTCTGTCTGCCAAGCGCTCAAAAGTCCTCCCCGGAGGGTTGTCTCTTACTTGCAAAGGATTGACAGAGATAATGCAGGACGGATCAGTGATGGTTTGTGGAGACTCCATGTTGTCCTCTATCTCGAATGAATTCCAAGGCATTGGCCTTCACATTCTTATCGGCAGGGCGATACTGGAGCTCAAACTGGAACCTGGCAAAGAACAGCGACCACCTGGCTTGACGGGGGTTCAGTCATTGGGCCGTCTGGAGATAGGTGAGGTTCTTGTGGTCAGTAAATATCAGGATGGGATGGACTGCACCCTCTAGTAGATGTCTCCACTCCTCCAGGGCCAATTTGATGGCCAGTATCTCCCGATCCCCAATCGAGTAGTTGCGCTCTGCAGAAGAGAAAGTTTAGAGTAACAGAACTGTCGAGATACATCAGGATGATGGAAGGTAGAGGCTGACGTGAAGGCACTCTTCAGGCTATTAAATGCGGATTCCGCTACTGGAGTCCACACCTTGGCGTTCATGCCTTTTTTGGTGAGGGTGGAGATGGGAGCTGCCAGTGAGAAGTTTGGGATGAACTGCAGGTAAAAATTGGCGAATCCCAGGAAACGCTGTATGGACCTTAAAGAGGCTCTGTCACCAGATTTTGCAACCCCTATCTGCTATTGCAGCAGATAGGCGCTGCAATGTAGATTACAGTAACGTTTTTATTTTTAAAAAACGAGCATTTTTGGCCAAGTTATGACCATTTTCGTATTTATGCAAATGAGGCTTGCAAAAGTACAACTGGGCGTGTTGAAAAGTAAAAGTACAACTGGGCGTGTATTATGTGCATACATCGGGGCGTGTTTACTACTTTTACTAGCTGGGCGTTGTGTATAGAAGTGTCATCCACTTCTCTTCACAACGCCCAGCTTCTGGCAGTGCAGACACAGCCGTGTTCTCCAGAGATCACGCTGTGACGTCACTCACAGGTCCTGCATCGTGTCGGCACCAGAGGCTACAGATGATTCTGCAGCAGCATCGGCGTTTGCAGGTAAGTCGATGTAGCTACTTACCTGCAAATGCTGATGCTGCTGCAGAATCAACTGTAGCCTCTGGTGCCGACACGATGCAGGACCTGTGAGTGACGTCACAGTGCTGCACTGCCAGAAGCTGGGCGTTGTGAAGAGAAGTGGATGACACTTCTATACACAACGCCCAGCTAGTAAAAGTAGTAAACACGCCCCGATGTATGCACATAATACACGCCCAGTTGTACTTTTACTTTTCAACACGCCCAGTTGTACTTTTGCAAGCCTCATTTGCATAAATACGAAAATGGTCATAACTTGGCCAAAAATGCTCGTTTTTTAAAAATAAAAACGTTACTGTAATCTACATTGCAGCGCCTATCTGCTGCAATAGCAGATAGGGGTTGCAAAATCTGGTGACAGAGCCTCTTTAAGCCTTGAGGATGTGGTCATTCCAGGACGGCCTTTACCTTCTCAGGATCCATCTTGAGGCCTTTATCCGAGATGATGTAGCCCAGGAAGGGTAGAGCATTTCTCTCAAACACGCACTTCCTCAACTTGGCATACAGGCGATTCTCCCTTAATCTCAGCAAAACTTGACGGACATGTCTCTGATGAGTCGTTTGGTCTGGATAAAAATGTAAGATGTCCTCAAGATAGACCACAACACAGACATAGAGGAGGTCACGGAAGATGTAATTAACAAATTCTTGGAAGACCATGGGAGCGTTACACAGACCGAAGGGCGTCACCAGGTATTCATAGTGCCCGTCTCGGGTGTTAAATGCCGTCTTCTATTCGTCACCATGGCGAATCCGGACTAGGTTGTAAGCCCCACGCAGGTCTAGTTTAGAAAAAATCTTGGCTCCTCGTATGTGGTCTAAAAGCTCAGAAGTCACTGGCAATGGATATCTATTTTGATCTGGTTGAGACCCCGGTAGTCGATGCAGGGTCGAAGAGATCCGTCCTTTTTGATAAAGAAGAACCCGGCCGGGGAGAAGGATTTTCGTATGAAGCCCCTCTCCAAATTCTACTTAATATAGGTGGACATAGACTGACTGGCAAGGAGAGAGGGTATACCCTTCCACGGGGAAGGGATGTGTCAGGAATCAGTTCAATTGGGCAACCATACACCCGGTGTGGGGGTAGAGTCTCCGCCTCCTTCTTGCTAAAAACATCCGCAAACTGAATAGTGAGAAGGCAATCCTGCCAATGACTGAGGCTGGGGAGGCTGGGCCAAATGGATGTGCCCCAGGCAGCGGTTGAGGCACTTGGACCCCACTGGAGAACCTCTCCAGAATTCCATTCTACAACTGGGGCACGTAGTCGGAGGGTCAGTACTGCCCGGAGGTGTAGTAGGAGAAACAGCAGAGGCAATAGGAGCAGGTGCTGGGGAAACTGCAGCTTGCACATCCAGCCGATGTGCAATAATGTTCAACGCCTGGAGGAGTTGGTCCTGTCGAGACCGGAGGTTTTTCATATCCACTCACATCACTTGTGATGTCGTCACGGTCTTGGGTTGACCAGCGGGTCCATCGCCTGAGCTTACTGTCATGATGGGTGTGGACCCACTGGGCCGTCCTGCCGTAGCGGGATAGCAGCTGGCCAAACGGGATACCAAGGCAAAGTCAATTGTTCGAATAAGGGTACCTGTGGCAATACAGACAGTAGCGATGGCAAGCTCTGATGGGACCTTGGCAGCAGGAAGACACCAGGCGTGGCAAAATACAGCAGGCGTAGTATACGACACAACACGACTCCAACTTTCTACGGCACAGGAACAAGGTAGCACGGGATACAGGTAGCATGAACAGGAAAACTGGGAACTGGAAAACACTAAGGGACCATTTGCAAAGACTAACACGGGTAATACAACAACGCTCAGGCAATGAAGGAATGGGCAGGGCCCTTCTTATAGTCCATGGTGACCATGGGAGCAATCAGTCAATCTAAAACATGTGTGTTCTCTGGCCCATTAAGGCCAGAAATGAGCTTGTGCACACCCCAGTGGTTACTGCAGGACAGGACGGCCGCATGTGCTGGCATCTCTGGGGAGGAAGACATCTGCATGATTATAGAAATCTGAGGTCTGCGATCGCGGACGATACAATAGGCCTGCGGCATACAAAGCACTGGGACCGCGGCGCTGTTGGTGAGAAGCACAACATTGTCATTTCGGCTCTGATCAATAAGCATGGAAGTGTTGAGGGAAGTGTCTGATATATATATACAGTAGTCATGGATTTAGTCACTGTGTGATTCCTACAGATGGATCCAGTAGGAGAGATGTCCCTGTCCTCTGTATTCCCAGGATTGTCCAGAGGAAAATCACAATGTCCCAGAGAATCATCAGGTAGATGAAGCTAAGTTCTATACCAGAACTATATAGGGGTGTGTGGACCTTTTTGGTCCTGCGGTCATAGATGAGGTCATAGATTTTGGTGGTTTCTTATGTTGATCTGTTAGATTCTTCACACTCTCTGCTGTATTGTACTGAATTGTTACATATGTGAAATCAGGGGTATGATCTGACTAATATGAAAGCGGAGGGTGATGCAGAAGAAGAATGGGTGATCGGCGATCAACCGTATAAGAGTGGAGTGGAGGAGGAAATTCCAGAAGATGTTAACACAGGTAAGTAATAATGAATTTAGAAAGTGAAATGGGAGGTTTGTTAAACGGTTGTCCAGCCCTTAAAAATTGATGGCCTATCCTCAGGATAGGCCATCAATAGCTCCAAATAGTCATGCTCCTCAGTACCCGACAATGTTATGATATCGTACCTGCATTTCAGTGCTTTGAATATTCTTGCAAATAAAAGCAAAACTGTTCAAATTTCCGCAATTTTTTATAAAGTCATGGCATAATGCCACGAGTTCCTGCAATTCTCTGCAAAAGACAAATTTTTAGTGTGAGAACTCTGTACATGCAGCTTTTTAGTTATTATTGAGAAATACTTGCAGCAAACATTAGATATCTAGGGCAAAGTGCACATCGGAGTCAGATGCTGGAAATTCAGAAAAAATCTTTAACAAAGCAGACAGATGCAAAACGCTACTGCAAGGAATACATGAGCGAGTTCAGCTAGGCTATGAGTACAGGGAGCTTTAGCAGAGAGAGGCATCCCCATTTTCTGCATGTCTACTGTTCTCTGTAACACGGGACTGAATTTGTAGAACAACCACAGGTCGACAACAAGTTATAGAAAAGGAGTCACCTAGTGGCAGTTACCTTATACAGACATTGCAAGGATAATGCAGAAATTTTTTAAAGAGCGCAAGTCGCAAAATTTCTAGATATCAGGTATACTATTAGATTAACACAAGTTTTTCATAAAAAATTATTGTCCATTTAAAGTGTTTTTGAAAGATTTATAAGTCTGGAATCAGGCAATTCAATTTCTGTGGCAGTATTTGGTGAATTTTTTTGAGCCAAAGCCAGTGCTGGTTTTGAAAGGAATGGCTCAAACCTTTCCTTCCTGCTGGATCCACTTCTGATTGACTATATAAAAAAAAAAACCTGCATGCAGCCTAATATGTCATAAAGTTGTCTACTTTGTGGTTTGAAAAATCTAAAAATCACAAAATTAATTTTTAATCCTAACAGAAGATGCCAGTAAGAACTCTGAGGGAAACGTAATGTTTTTGATAAATTATGAAGTAGAAGATGAAGATATCAAGCAACAGTCTTCAGGAGAAAACCACATTGCCCTTAATGTACATCCAGGACTTCACAATAAAGATCTATCATATAATTCCCCTAATCATGAGGAACCTTCTCCTGACCAATCACAGATTGTTACCACATGCGCAGCTCAGGAAGGGGGTAAAAGGTTTCAATGTGGTAAACCGTTCACAAAAATTTCAGGTCTTTATAAGCACAGAAGAATTCACACAGGAGAGAAGCCGTATTCATGTTCAGAATGTGGGAAATATTTTACACGCAAATCATATCTTGTTACACATAAGAGAACTCACACAGGAGAGAATCCGTATTCATGTTCAGAATGTGGGAAATGTTTTACAGTAAAATCAAGTCTTGTTAAACATGAGGGAATTCACACAGGAGTGAAGCCGTATTCATGTTCAGAATGTGGGAAGTGCTTTAGAATTAAAGCACATCTTACTTCACATGTGAGAATTCACACAGAAGAGAAACCATATTCATGTTCAGAATGTGGGAAATGTTTTACACGCAAATTATATCTTGTTACACATATGAGAAGTCACACGGGAGAAAAGCCGTATTCATGTTCAGAATGTGGGAAGTGCTTTAGAGCTAAAGGACATCTTACTTCACATGTGAGAACTCACACAGGAGAGAATCCATATTCATGTTCAGAATGTGGGAAATGTTTTACAGTAAAATCAAAACTTGTTATACATATGAGAAGTCACACGGGAGAAAAGCCGTATTCATGTTCAGAATGTGGGAAGTGCTTTAGAGATAAAGGACATCTTACTTTACATGAGAGAATTCACACGGGGGAAAATGCACATTCATGTTCAGAATGTGGAAAATATTTTACAACTAAATCACAACTTGCTTTACATGAGAGAATTCACACAGGAGAAAAGCCGTATTCATGTTCAGAATGTGGAAAATGTTTTACAGTAAAATCAAGTCTTGTTAAACATGAGAGAATTCACACAGGAGTGAAGCCGTATTCATGTTCAGAATGTGGGAAATATTTTACACGCAAATCATATCTTGTTACACATAAGAGAACTCACACAGGAGAGAATCCGTATTCATGTTCAGAATGTGGGAAATGTTTTACAGTAAAATCAAGTCTTGTTATACATGAGGGAATTCACACAGGAGTGAAGCCGTATTCATGTTCAGAATGTGGGAAGTGCTTTAGAATTAAAGCACATCTTACTTCACATGTGAGAATTCACACAGGAGTAAAACCATATTCATGTTCAGAATGTGGGAAATGTTTTGCAGATAAATCAAGTCTTGTTAAACATAAGGTAAGTCACGCAGGAGAGAAGCCGTATTCATGTTCAGAATGTGGGAAAGGTCTTCCAGATAAATCAAGTCTTGTTAAACATAAGGTAATTCACACAGGAGAGAAGCTGTATTCATGTTCAGAATGTGGGAAATGTCTTTCAGATAAATCAGGTCTTGTTAAACATGAGAGAATTCACACAGGAGAGAAGCCGTATTCATGTTCAGAATGTGGGAAATGTTTTATAGATAAATCAAGTCTTGTTATACATGAGAGAAGTCACACAGGAGAGAAACCACATTCATGTTCAAAATGTGGGAAATGTTTTGTACTAAAATCAACTCTTTCTAAACATGAGAGAAGTCATACAGGAGAGAAGCCATATTCATGTTCAGAATGTGGGAAATGTTTTACGGAAAAATCAAGTCTTGTTACACATGAGAGAATTCACACAGGAGTGAAGCCGTATTCATGTTCAGAATGTGGGAAGTGCTTTTCACGAAAATCATGTCTTGTTTCACATCAGAAAAGTCACACAGGAGAGCAGCCATATTCATGTTCTGAATGTGGGATATGTTTTCCAGTTAAATCAAGTCTTGTTATACATGAGAGAAGTCACACAGGAGAGAAGCCATATTCATGTTCAGAATGTGGAAAATGTTTTACAGCTAAATCAAGTCTTGTTACACATGAGAGAATTCACACAGGAGTGAAGCCATATTCATGTTCAGATTGTGGGAAATGCTTTTCACGAAAATTATATCTTGTTTCACATCAGAGAAGTCACACAGGAGATAAGCCATATTCATGTTCAGAATGTGGGAAAAGTTTTGCACATAAACGAAGTCTTGTTAAACATGAGAAAACTCACAGAGGGGAGAAGACATTTTGATGTTCTATATATGGAAAATGTTTTACATGGAAATAAAATGTTACAACTCATCAAAAAAATTGCATCAAAAAATCCTGTTTTCTTGTTTGGAATGTGGGAAAAGCTATAGGAGGGAAAAAAAATATTTTTAACTCACCAGGTTATTCACATACAATAACCCCTTGGTGACTCAGCAAATTATGGCCTTGTAAACACAGACCCATTGTTTTAAAATCCGATGTGTCACTTTGTGAGATTAATTTAACCCCTTAAAGGAACAGTGTCACGAAAAAAAAAATTGACATCAGTTTGATTTTAGTGTTTTATTAAAAAGTTTTATATTTATTTGTGTGTTTGTGTTTCACTTTTTTTTATTTTTTAACTTTTTCTTCCCTATGGGGGCTGCCATTTTTTTTCCATTTCTGTATGTGTCGATTAACGACACATACAGACATGGAATACGGCAGCTACAGTCCCATAGTGAATGCGAACGGGGCCCGTTCCATCCACTATGGTGTACGCCGTCTGTGTGGGAACGGCGCATGCGCCACTCCCACACAGTCCAAGTTGAAATGTGCGACGTCCGGCGCCATTTTCCTGTGGACCGGAAGTCGCGGCCGGACAGTAAGATTACTACTTCCGGTCGCGGCTTCCGGACTTGTGCACTTGGAGCGGCGGTAGCAGACGGAGCGGAGGGAGCGGCGGCGGCTGGAGCAGGTAAGTTATTTCTGTGTATGTAAGTGTTTTACTGTGTGTTTACTAGTGTATGTTAACCTACTACACTGTGTGTTCGCTCAAAAAATGGCGACACACAGTGTAGGAGGTTTGACCGTTCAATCCCCTCGTTTCTCCCGGCACTAGCCAGGATAAAGGAGGGGGGATTCTGAGAGCTCACTAGAGCGAGTGAGTTTTCCCAAATTTTGCAGCATAAAGCAATGTGGTTGCTTTACCACATGCAATGCTGCAATTTTGGGAATTGCTCCATCTAGTGACCAGCACTGGGAAATATTATAAATTAGAATCTAATTTATAATATTTCCTGACTCGTGAAAAAAATAAAAAAAATGACAACAATGTTTAATCACCTACACACTAATTGTTTAACTAAAAAAAATAAAAAAAATTTTTCTAGCGTCCCATTCCCTTTAAGGACACAGCCACTTTTGGACCTTATGACATAGCCTCATTATTTAAATCTGACGTGTGTTACTTTATGTGGAAATATTTTGGGAATGCTTTTACCTATCGAAACGAGTCTGAGATTGTTTTCTCGTGACATATTGTACTTTAAGTTAGTGAAAAAATTTGGTCGATATATTCAATATTTTTGTGTGAAAAACACCAAAATTTAGAGAAAATTTGCAAAAAATTAGCATCTTCTAATTTCAAATGTATCTGCTTGTAAGACAGATGGTTATACCACACAAAATAGTGACTAGCTAACATTTCCCATATGTGTACTTTAGATTGGCAGAATTTTTTGAACATCCTTTTATTTTTCTAGGACGTTACAAGGCTTCTAAATTTAGCAGCAATTTCTCTAATTTCAAAGAAAATTTCAAAAGCCTATTTTTTTAAGGGACTAGTTCAGTTCTGAAGTGGCTTTGAGGGCCTTATATATTAGGAACCCCCACAAATCACCCCATTTTAAAAACTGCACCCCTTAAATTATTCAAAACAGCATTTAGAAAGTTTCTTAACCCTTTATACGTTTCACAGGAATTAAAGCAATGTGGAAGGGAAATTTGCAAATTTCACTTTGTTTTGCAGAAATTCCATTTTTCCTGTAATACTGAAGGTTTTTACCAGAGAAACACAACTGAATATTTATTGCCCTGATTTCTGAAGTTTTTAGAAATATCCCACATATGGCACTAGTGCGCTACTGGACTTAAACAAAAGCCCCAGAAGCAAAGGAGCACCTAGAGGATTTTTGGGCCTTCCTTTTATTAAATTATATTTCAGGCACCATGTCAGGTTAGAAGAGGACCTGTGGTGCAAAAATAAAGGAAACACCCCAAAAAAGACCCCATTTGGAAACTACACCGCTTGAGGAATTCATCTAGGGGTGTAGTGAGCATTTTGACCCCACAGGTGTTTCATAGATTTCATTAGAATTGTGCAGTGAAAATGAAAAATTACATTATTTTCCAATAAGATGTAGCTTTACCTCAAAATGTAAAATTTTTTTCAACAAATAAATGAGGAAAAGCACCCCAACATTTGTAAAGCAACTTCTCCAGAGTACGGAAATACCAAACATGTGGTCATAAACTGCTGTTTGGGCAAGCGGCAGGATTCGGAAGGGAAGGCACGCCATTTAGCTTTTGGAGCACTGATTTTGCTGGATTCATTTCTCGGTACCATGTCGCATTTGTAAAGCTCCTAAGGTACCAGTACAATGGAAACCCCCCAAAAGTGACTCCATTTCGGAAACTACACCCCTTGAGGAATTCATCTAGGGGTGTAGTGAGCATTTTGAACCCCCAGGCATTTCATAGATTTCATTAGAATTGGGCAGTAAACATGAAAAATTTCTATTTTTTTCCACTAAGAGGTAGCTTTAGGTCAAAATGTTTTATTTTCTCATAAAATAAAGGCGAAAAAGCACAATAACATTTGTAAAGCAACTTCTCCAGAGTACGGAAATACCCCATATGTGGTAATAAACCACTGTATGAATACACATCAGGGCTCAGAAGGGAAGGAGCGCCATTTTGCTTTTGGAGAGCAGATTTTGCTGGATTGGTTTTTCTGCACCATGTCGCTTTTGCAAAGCACCTTAGGTACCAATACAGTGGAAACTACCCAAAAGTGACTCTATTTGGCAAACTACACCCATTGAGGAACTCATCTAGGGGGGTAGTGAGCATTTTGACCTCACAGGTGTCTCATAGATTTTATTAGAAATGGGCAGTGAAAATGAAAAATTACATTATTTTCCAATAAGACGTAGCATAACTTAAACATTTTTCATTTTCTCAACAAATAAAGGAGAAAAAGCACCGTAATATTTGTAAAGCAACTTCTCCAGAGTACGGAAATATCCATGTGGTCATAAACTGCTATTTAGACATACAGCAAGGCTCTAAAGGGAAGGAGCGCCATTTAGTATTTGGAGTGGAGGTTTTACAAGATTCGTTTTTTTGACACCATGTTGCATTGAGCTATAGTACCAGTACAGTGGTACCCCTGAAAAATTACTCCGTTTTGGAAACTAAATCCCTCAAAGAATTTATCTAGGGGTGTAGTGAGCATTTTGACTGCACAAGTGTTTTGCAAAAATGAGTAAACAATAGATGTTGCAGATTGAAAATTGCCGTTTTCCACAGATATGCCATTTCATTGTTCAGCTTGTACCACCGTAGACACACATCCCATAAATTGTTAAGCGGGTTCTCCAGAATACAGTAATACCCCATATGTGGTCATAAATTGCCATTTGGACACACTGCCAGGCTCAGTTGGACCACCATTTGGCTTTTGAAGCGCAGATTTTGCTTGGTGTTTTAGTGGTATTTTATTTTATAATGTGGGGGCATATGTAAGCTGGGCGGAGTACATCAGGGTATATGTAAGCTGGGCGGAATACATCAGGGTATATGTAAGCTGGGCAGAGTACATCAGGGTATATGTAAGCTGGGCGGAGTACATCAGGGTATATGTAAACTGCGTAGTACATCAGGGTATATATTTAAGCTGTGTGTAGTACTTCGGTATATGTAAGCTGGGCGGAGTGCATCGGCATAATAGGATGATGTAATAATGGGGAGAATGAATAATCCATGGATTGGTGTGGTACGCTTTGAACCAATCCTTTATACACAGGCCGGGTTTATTGGGTATTATACAAAATATCTGCGCTCCAGTATTGCCTAATCTTTGACTTCTTCACTAGCCCTATAAACAGCACAAAGCCCTAAAGTTTCCTCATCTCCGCTGCACGGGGTCCACTTGTGGGGTCCAGCAAATGATGATGTGGGGTATTTAGTGAAATTCTACTGGACCTAAAAAATGAGTCTGGGCTGTCATTTTGCACCATTGCGTTTTGAGAGTCATAACGTGTTATTTTTCCGTTGACGGAGCTGTGTGAGGGCTTGTTTTTTGTGGAACGAGCTGTAATTTTTACTGGTTCCATTTTGGGGTACATGCGATTTTTTTATTTTTTTATATCACTATTTATTCCATTTTTTGGGAGATAAGGAAACCAAAACCGTTTTTTTGTTGTTCTTTTTACAGTGTTCACCATGCAGTATAAACAACATGTTAGCAAACCGAACAATACCCCGAATGATACTAGTGGTCCTAGTGACTAATTTAAGCTGAACCAGAAAAAGAAACAAGTCACGACCAGGTGTTTGAAAAAATACAAATAATCTTTATTAAAGTCAATTAGACATAAGGAGACAACGTATAACACTTAGACATAATAAAATGCCATGGACCCTCGAACACAAACGGAATCCGAACGTAAAAGCAGAGTAGCCCCCCAGATGTAAAAATGGTCTGACACAACCTATTTATGGCTAAAGTGCATAAGTACATATTAATGAGCAGGTACTAGGCATGGTACGCTTTGCACAGATGAACACATAAATAAGTATAGAGAATATATATAAAGTACAATCTAAGTAAAAACAACATTCAAAGTAGTATACCTACACCTGCGTATAAGAAGATAAATAGGAGATCAGGACCAGGAGGGGGACCTCTGCTTAACCCAATGCGCGTTTCGCTGGTGCTTCGTCAGGGGTTAACAACATGTTAACTTTATTCTGCGGGTCGATACGATTACAGTAACACCAAATTTACATGTTTTTTTTTACGTTTCACTACGTTCCCAGAATAAAAATATTATTTTCTAAAAAAAAATAATGTTTTAGTGTCGCCATTTTCTGACAGCCATAACTTTTTTATTTTTTAGTTTATATCGCTGCGGGAGGGCTTGTTTTATGCGTGACGAAATGTAGTTTCTATTGGTACCATTTTGTGTTACTTACAACTTTTTGATCACTATTTATTACATTTTTTTTGAGACAAGATGACCAAAAAATAAAATGCTGTCATTGTTTTTTATTAAAAAAATTTACGCTGTTCACCGTGCGGTAAAAATAATGTGACATTTTTATACATCAGGCCGTTCCGAACGTGGCGATACCTATTATGTATAGTTTTTTTTTTCATGTTTTCATTTTTTTTTCTAATAATAAAGGAGTTTATCAGGGAAACAGGGCGATTATTGTTTTTATTACTTATTAACTTTTATTTATTTTTCTTTAACATTTTTTTTAACTTTTTTCACTTTTTTTTTTTTTACACTGACCTGGGGACTTGAAGATCTGGTCTTATGATCCCCGGTACGATACACTGCACTACTTATGTAGTGCAGTGTATTGTAACTGTCATTCATCATCTGACAGTTAGCATATTGGGTCCTGCCTCGGGCAGGACCTAATAGGCTTCCGTACCTGGGCAACCACGAAGCCTAGCAATGGCTTCCTGGTTGCCATAGCAACCATCGCCACCTGCGATCCATCGCGGGGGGTACAGAGGGAGCTCCCGCCCTCTGTCAACCACTTCAATGTGGCGGACGCCATTGACAGCTGTATTGAAGGGGTTAAATATCTGCGATCGGCGGTAACAGCCATCGCATCGGGATGTCAGCTGCGTATGACAGCTGACAGCCGCTGAAGATAAAGCGCGCACAGCTCCTGTGCTCGCTTTATCTACAGGGAGTGACTACGCGCGAGTGCGGGAACGCACTTTGTATCTGGACGTACAGTCACGCCCAATAGCGGGAAGTGGTTAAATGTCCTTTACACTTTCCTGATATCTGCCGCGTAGATACAACTGTAAAGGATCTGCCAGGCACAACTTCTGTGTATACGCCCACAGGTAATCAGTCTGCACCTGAGTCTATGTCTCTGAGACTGACTCCATCTTCCACCACTCAGGATGGCAGGCTTAGGAGTGGGAGAGCCTATCGCAGCCTGGCCAGACGGAGCTAGCTCCCGCCCTCTGTCTATTTATACCTGCCTTTCCTGTTCCTCCTTTGCTTGTGATTCTTCTCGTGTGGTTTCCTGGCCCAGCTACAGCTTCTATCTATTTGATCCTGCTCCATACTGACCCTGGCTTACTGACTACTCTCCTGCTCTGCGTTTGGTACCTCGTGCACTTCTGGTTTGACTCGGCTCGTTCACCACTCTTGTTGCTCACGGTGTTGCCGTGGGCAACTGCCCCATTTCCCTTTGCTTTGTGTTCCCTTGTCTGTTTGTCTCGTGCACTTACTGAGCGTAGGGACTGCCGCCCAGTTGTACTCCGTCGCCTAGGGCGGGTCGTTGCAAGTAGGCAGGGACAGAGTGGCGGGTAGATTAGGGCTCACTTGTCCGTTTCCCTACCCCCGTCATTACAACAGCACTGTTGGAAAAGCATTTCCACAAACCGCTGTGCAAGCATGACAGGGAGTCTGCACCATCACCAGTGGGTGTCAGCTGTACAGTCCTGGCCAAAAGATTTTTCACAAAATTTGCTGCTTCAGTTTTTATAGGGGCAATTTGCATTAACTCTAGATTGTTATGAATAGTGATCAGATGAATTGTAATTAATTGCAAAGTCATTCCTTGCCATGAAAATTAACTTAATCACCAAAAAAAACATTTCCACTGCATTTCAGCCCTGCCACAAAATGACCTGCTAACATGATTTCAGTGATCTTCTCGTTCGCTCAGGAGAAAGTGTTAATGAGGACAAGGCAGATATCACCCTGTCATGCTGATTGAATTAGAAGAGAAGACTGGTTGCTTTAAAAGGGGGATGGTTTTTGACATGTCACTTCTGCCCATTAAGGACGGTGGTGTGATGACGACTGTGCTCTCACCACCATTCTCTCTCCGTGCTGAATGCTGCAGATGCCATGCACTGCTAGCCTCCAGGGGCCACTGCTGAATATTCTGGGCTGACCCCTGGAGTTTGTAGTAAGCTTGAGCGGGATTGATCGCCCTCACCCTGAATTTATCCTCTTCCTTTAAATGTATGTGGTGCCAGCCTGCTGTGGCATCACAGATATCTTGGTTGGCCTGCTGTGATACTGGCGCTACTGTGCTATTGTCTCTGTACTGCTCCACCTGTGTTGCCCCACCTATGATAATTTGCCTGGTCTCCCTGTAGCTAGGGGGTTAATCCAACTTAGGGGCTGAGTTGTGCAAATGCTCTTAGGAGCTCTGGAGTGCCCTGAACTTTTAACTTGACCACATATAAGGAATAGGTTGTTAAACATTAAAAGCGAGTCACTAGATTAGCTATATATCTACAGTAGATATAAAAAGTCTACACACCATTGTTAAAATGCCAGGTTCTTGTCATGTGAAAAAAATCCGTACAAGATTAATAATTTCAGAACTTTATCCACCTTTAATGTGACCCATAATCTGTACAATTCCATTGAAAAACAAACTGAAATCATTTAGAGAGGAAAATAAAAATAACAAAACTTGTAACGGCAGGGGGTAGGGAGACGGACAAGTGAGCCCTAATCTACCCGCCACTCTGTCCCTGCCTACTTGCAACGACCCGCCCTAGGCGACGGGGTACAACTGGGCGGCGGTCCCTGCGCTCAGTAAGTGCACGACAAACATACAAGGAACACAAGCAAGGAAAAGGGGCCGTTGCCCACGGCAACACCGTGAGCAACCAGAGTGGTGAACGAGCCGAGTCAAGCCAGGAGTGTGCGAGGTACAAAACGAAAAGCAGAAGAGTAGTCGGTAAGCCAGGGTCGGTATGGAGCAGGATCAAAAATAGCAGGAGCTGTAGCTGGGCCAGGAACCACAAGGAAGGAAACCAAAGCAATAACAAGCACCGAGGGACAGGAAGTGCAGGCTTAAATAGACCGAGGGCGGGAGCTAGCTGAGTCTGGCCAGGTTACGATAGGCTCTCCCACTCCTAAGCCTGCCAGCCTGAATGGTGGAAGCAGGAGTCAGTCTCAGGGAAGTATTCTCAGGTGCTGACTGATTAGTTCTGGGCGTTAACCCCGCAGTGCCTGGCAGATCCTTTACAGTACCCCCCCTTTTATGAGGGGCCACCGGACCCTTTCTAAGTGGACCTGGCTTACTGGGGAAACGCAGGTGTAACCTCCTGACCAATACCCCAGCGTGAACATCCCGGGCGGGTACCCAAGTCCTCTCCTCGGGCCCGTATCCTCTCCAATGGACCAGGTACTGGAGGGAGCCTTGGACCATCTTGCTGTCCACAATCCTGGCCACCTCGAATTCCACCCCCTCCGGGGTGAGGATGGGAACAGGAGGTCTCCTCGAGGGAGCCAAGGACGGGGAGCAGCGTTTGAGGAGGGAGGCATGAAACACGTCGTGTATCCGAAAAGACGGGGGTAACTCCAGCCGGAAGGAGACAGGATTGAGGACCTCAATGACCTTATACGGCCCAATAAACCGGGGAGCAAACTTCTTGGACGGAACCTTGAGACGCAAGTTCCTAGACGACAACCACACCAGATCCCCGACCATAAACAGGGGGTTAGCAGAACGTTTTTTATCAGCCTGAGTTTTTTGTACGCTCTGGGACACCTCTAGGTTTTTCTGAGCCTGGGCCCAGACTGTGCACAGTTCCCGATGAACGACCTCTACCTCAGGATTGTTGGAACTACCAGGTGAAACGGAGGAGAACCGTGGATTAAACCCAAAATTACAAAAAAAAGGAGAGACCCCAGACGAGTTACTGACCCGGTTATTAAGGGAAAATTCGGCGAGGGGAATGAAAGAGACCCAATCAAATTGACAGTCAGAGACAAAACACCTTAAGTATTGTTCTAGAGACTGATTAGTCCTCTCCGTTTGGCCATTGGTTTCAGGATGGAAGGCAGAGGAGAAGGACAGATCAATCCCCAACTTCATACAGAAGGCTCTCCAAAACAATGAAACAAATTGTACCCCTCTGTCCGAAACAATATTGACAGGGACCCCATGGAGACGCAGGATGTGTTTGACAAACAAGGTAGCCAACGTTTTGGCGTTGGGTAGTTTCTTGAGGGGCACAAAGTGGCACATCTTACTGAAGCGGTCCACCACCACCCACACCACCGACTTGCCTTGGGATGGAGGCAAATCGGTGATAAAATCCATGGAGATATGTGTCCAAGGTCTCTGGGGAATGGGCAACGAACGCAGTAAGCCCGCTGGTCGGGACCTGGGAGTCTTGGACCTAGCACAAACCTCACAAGCGGCGACATAGGCCTTAACGTCTTTAGGCAACCCAGGCCACCAATAATTTCTGGTAATTAGGTGTTTGGTACCCAGGATGCCTGGATGGCCAGATAGTGCGGAGTCATGATTTTCCCTAAGTACCCTTAGCCGGAATTGCAGGGGAACAAACAGCTTGTTCTCAGGAAGGTTCCCGGGAGCTGCACCTTGATCAGCAGCAATTTCAGAGACTAAATCAGAATCGATCGAGGAAATGATTATACCTGGAGGCAAAATACAAGCAGGATCTTCCTCCGAAGGAGGGCTGGCCATGAAGCTACGCGACAGTGCATCAGCCTTAATATTTTTAGACCCAGCCCTATAGGTAACCAAAAAATTGAATCTGGTAAAAAATAACGCCCATCGAGCTTGTCTCGGGTTTAGCCTCCGGGCAGATTCTAGGAACACCAGATTCTTGTGGTCGGTAAGGACCGTTACCTGGTGCCTAGCCCCCTCCAGGAAGTGGCGCCACTCTTCAAATGCCCATTTAATGGCTAAGAGTTCGCGGTTGCCAATATCATAGTTACTTTCAGTTGGCGAAAACTTCCTGGAGAAGTAGGCACAGGGGCGGAGATGGGTGAGGGACCTGGTACCCTGGGACAAGACAGCCCCCACTCCCACCTCAGATGCGTCAACTTCCACGATAAATGGCTCCATTTGGTTGGGCTGAACCAGCACCGGGGCCGAGACAAAGCACTTCTTAAGGACCTCAAAAGCCTGGACAGCCTCAGGAGGCCAGTGGAGGAGATCAGCACCTTTGCGAGTGAGGTCCGTAAGGGGCTTAGCGATGACCGAGAAGTTAGCAATAAATCTCCTGTAATAATTAGCAAACCCCAAAAAACACTGTAACGCCTTCAGGGAGGCAGGTTGGACCCATTCCGCCACAGCCTGAACCTTGGCGGGTCCATGCGGAATTCATGAGGAGTGAGGATTTGACCCAAAAATGGAATCTCCTGTACCCCAAACACACATTTTTCGGTTTTGGCAAACAGTTTATTTTCCCGAAGGACCTGGAGCACCTTCCTGACATGCTCCACGTGGGAGGACCAGTCCTTGGAAAACACCAGTATGTCATCAAGGTACACTACCAGAAAAATCCCCAGGTAATTTCTCAAAATCTCATTTATGAAATTCTGGAAGACCGCAGGGGCATTACACAACCCAAAGGGCATGACGAGGTATTCGAAATGGCCTTCGGGCGTGTTAAACGCAGTCTTCCACTCATCCCCCTCTTTGATGCGAATAAGGTTATACGCCCCCCGTAGATCCAATTTAGAAAACCATTGGGCCCCCTGAACCTGATTAAAGAGATCAGGAATCAAAGGAAGGGGATACTGGTTCCTTACCGTGACCTTATTCAGGCTACGGTAGTCAATGCATGGCCTAAGACCACCATCCTTCTTCCCCACGAAGAAGAAGCCAGCACCTACCGGAGAAGAAGAGGGACGAATGTAACCCTTGGCCAGGGATTCCTGGATATACACTCTCATAGCTTCACGTTCGGGACAAGAAAGATTAAATATCCTACCCTTAGGAAGCTTAGCTCCTGGTACCAATTCGATAGCGCAATCGTATTCTCTATGAGGAGGTAACACTTCGGAGGCCTCCCTAGAGAAAACATCAGCGAAGTCCTGAACAAACTCGGGTAGCGTATTCGCCTCCTTAGGGGGAGAAATAGAATTAACAGAAAAACATGACGTACAACATTCATTACCCCATTTGGTTAGCTCCCCAGTATTCCAGTCAAACGTGGGATTATGCAACTGCAACCAGGGAAGACCTAGCACCAAATCGTACGATAATCCCTGCATCAACAGTACAGAGCATTGCTCCAAATGCATGGAGCCAACAAGGAGTTCAAAAACAGGGGTATGCTGTGTAAAATAACCATTAGCAAGAGGAGTGGCGTCGATACCCACTACCGGGACAGGTTTAGGCAAATCAATAAGAGGCATAGCAAGGGACATAGCAAATTCCACAGACATGATATTAGTAGAGGACCCTGAATCCACGAAAGCACTGCCGGTAGCAGACCTACCACCAAAAGAGACCTGAAAGGGAAGCAAGATCTTAGTACGTTTCATATTTACGGGAAATACCTGTGCGCCCAAGTGACCTCCCCGATGATCACTTAGACGCGGAAGTTCTCTGGCTGCAACCTTACGCTTAGGACAGTTGTTCACTTGATGCTTGTCGTAACCACAGTAGAAGCAGAGACCATTCTTCCTGCGGAATTCTCTACGTTGTTGGGGGGACACGGAGGCCCCGAGTTGCATAGGTATCTCTGAATCTTTCGGGGAGGAACGAAGCAACGGAGCTTCGGGAGGCATCATGGGGGAGTCGGAGGAGAAAACACATAAACGTTCACGTTGTCGTTCCCTGAGACGTCGGTCAAGTCGTATCGCTAAAGCCATAACCTGGTCTAGGGAGTCACAAGAGGGATAGCTGCTAACTAGCAGGTCTTTCAGGGCATTCGACAGACCCAACCTAAACTGGCACCTTAAGGCAGGGTCATTCCACCGAGAAGCTACGCACCACTTCCGAAAGTCAGAGCAATACTCCTCAACAGGTCTCTTACCCTGACTTAAGGTCACCAGCTGACTCTCGGCAAAGGCAGTCCTGTCAGTCTCGTCATAAATAAGTCCGAGAGCAGAAAAGAAACAATCAACGGAGGAAAGTTCAGGGGCGTCAGGAGCCAAGGAGAAGGCCCACTTTTGGGGCCCTTCCTGGAGCCGGGACATAATTATACCCACCCGCTGGCTCTCAGAACCTGAGGAATGAGGCTTTAAACGAAAGTAAAGCCTACAACTCTCCCGAAAGGAGAGAAAAGTCCTCCGGTCCCCTGAGAACCGGTCGGGCAACTTGAGGTGGGGTTCAAGAGGTGCGGTGCGGGGAACTACCAGGGTAGCATCAGGCTGGTTGACCCTCTGAGCCAGGGCCTGGACCTGTAGGGAGAGACCCTGCATTTGCTGAGTCAGGGTCTCACGGGGATCCATAGTGGTGTCAGGGACCAGGGGTAGACTAGGTATGGGCTTGTTATTATGTAACGGCAGGGGGTAGGGAGACGGACAAGTGAGCCCTAATCTACCCGCCACTCTGTCCCTGCCTACTTGCAACGACCCGCCCTAGGCGACGGGGTACAACTGGGCGGCGGTCCCTGCGCTCAGTAAGTGCACGACAAACACGACAAACATACAAGGAACACAAGCAAGGAAAAGGGGCCGTTGCCCACGGCAACACCGTGAGCAACCAGAGTGGTGAACGAGCCGAGTCAAGCCAGGAGTGTGCGAGGTACAAAACGAAAAGCAGAAGAGTAGTCGGTAAGCCAGGGTCGGTATGGAGCAGGATCAAAAATAGCAGGAGCTGTAGCTGGGCCAGGAACCACAAGGAAGGAAACCAAAGCAATAACAAGCACCGAGGGACAGGAAGTGCAGGCTTAAATAGACCGAGGGCGGGAGCTAGCTGAGTCTGGCCAGGTTACGATAGGCTCTCCCACTCCTAAGCCTGCCAGCCTGAATGGTGGAAGCAGGAGTCAGTCTCAGGGATGTATTCTCAGGTGCTGACTGATTAGTTCTGGGCGTTAACCCCGCAGTGCCTGGCAGATCCTTTACAAAACTACAATAATGTTGTTGCATAAGTGTGAACACCCTCCTATAATTAGGGATGTGGTTGTGTTCAGAATTAGCCAATCACATTTAAACTCATGTTAAATAGTAGTCAGTACACAGCTATCATTATTTAAAGTGATTCTTAGTAACCCCATATAAAGTTCAGCTGTTCTATTAGGATTTTCCTGACATTTTCTTTGTTGCATGTGGCAGCAAAAGCCATGGTCCATAAAGAGCTTATAACACATCAAAGGGATCTGATTGTTGAAAGGCATCAATCAGGGGAAGGGTAACAAAGAATTTCCACAGCATTAGATATACCATGGAACACAGTGAGACGGTCATCAAAAAGTGGATTACATTTGGCACAACAGTGACATTACCAAGAACTGGACGTCCCTCAAAACTTGATGAAAAGACAAGATGAAAATTGGTCCGGGAGGCTACCAAGAGGCCTACAGCAACATTAAAGGAGCTGCAGGACTTTCTGGCAGGTACTGGTTGTGTAGTGCATATGACAACAATCTCCAGTATTCTTCATATGTCTTGCCTGTGGGGTAGGGTGGCAAGATGGAAGCCTTTTCTAACAAAGAAAAACATCCAAGCCTGGCTATGTTTTGCAAAGACCTACATCAAGTCTGCCAAACGCATGTGGGAAACCGTGTTATGGTCTGATGAGACCAAGGTCGAACTCTTTGGCCATAATTCCAAAAGGTATGTTTGGCGCAAAGCCAACACTGTACATCATCAAAAGAACACCATACCCACAGTGAAGCATGGTGGAGGCAGCATTATGCTCTGGGCTGTTTTTCTGCAGCTGAAACTGGGCCTTTAGTCAAGGTGGAGGGAATTATGAACAGTTTCAAATACCAGTCAATATTGGCACAAAACCTGCAGGCCTCTGCTAAAAAGCTGAAGATGAAGAGGATTTTCAGTTTGACAACGACCCAAAGCCTCCAAATCAACAAAAGAATGGCTTCACCAGAAGATCAAAGTTTGGGAAAGGCCCAGCCAGTGCCCAGACCTGAACCCTATTGAAAATCTGTGGGGTGGCCTGAAGAGGGCTGTACACAGGAGATCCCCTCGTAATCTGACAGATTTGGAGCAATTTTGCAAGGAAGAGTGGGCAACAATGGCCAAGTCAAGATGTGCCATGCTGATAGACTTCTACCCAAAAAGACTGAATGCTGTAATAAAGTCAAAGGGTAATTCAACAAAATATTAGTTTAACAGGTTCCCGACCGCTGGCCGTAAATATGCGGTCAGGGTCTCTAAAGTCCGGCGTATAGTATATATACGGCCGCACTTCAGAGACTGTGCACGCGCGATCGCGTGCACACAGCTCTATGCCCTGGCTGTTGCTAACAGCCATGGGCACTGGGCAGAATGTCAGGGGTCAATCTTTTGGCCCCTGAACATGTGATCGCTGTGACAACCAATCACAGCGATCACATGCATTTCTGCATAGAAAACAGTGTGCACGCAATCGCGTGCACACAGCCCTGTGCCCTCGCTGTTACCAACAGCTCTGGGCACTGGGCAGAGTATCAGGGACCAATCTGATGGTCCCTGATCATGTGGTCGCTGTGAAAACCTATCACAGCGACCACATTTGTTTTATTTTGACTTTTCTGGCAGTAAATCTCCTGCCTCTTTTCTTCTCCTCAAACATTGTTTCAGTTTGAGGAGAAGAAGAGACTCGGGAGAATTGCTGCCAGAAGAATACAGTGAAAAAAAATACAGTTACACTAAAACATTCTCTGTATAGATAGATTTCTATCTATCTATCTATCTATCTATCTATCTATCTATCTATCTATCTATCTATCTATCTATCTATCCATCTATCTTTTTTTCTATCTATCTACCTTTCTTTTATTCTATTAGAATAGGCAGGTAGGGAGTATATAATTATATATATATCCACATATATATAATATATATAGCAATAGCGGTTTCTTTTTTTGTTAGCGGTAGTGTAGATATATATAGCAGTTTGTGTGTTTTATAAAATAAAAAAAAATTAAAAAAAAATTGTTTAGTTAGTGTTAGTGTTAGTTACGTTATGGCGAGGAAGTTGTTTAGCGCCGAGGAGGCATACGCCATGCTGTGGTCTGAGTCGGAGACCGCATCAGAGATGGCGTCCGAGATGGAACCTGTTTTAGGTAGTGACGATGACAGCGTCACTTCAGGTTCATCTTCAGGGGACGTTGTCCCTGATGCAGTCGAAACTGCAGAACATGAAAGCGCAGGGCCAAGTAGCGCTGTAGCACGGGACAGCCTGGTCCCTCCAGTCCAGGCTCTTGTATGGGCACCTGCCCCATCTTTTGGGCCTAGAATCCACGGATTTACGGCCACTCCTGGCATAACCGTGGACAATACAAATTTTGTCCAAATGGATTACTTCCATTTATTTATAACGGACGACATCCTAAATCAGATTGTCCACTAAACAAATTTATATGCCACGCAATATATAAGGCAGAAACCTTCATCCACCCATGCCAGAGATTGGACGCCCACCAATTTGCAGGAATTAAAAAAATTTTTGGGGCTCACCCTAAATATGGGTATTGTCAAAAAGCCCTCCATTAGGTCTTACTGGTCAACAAGACCCGCCCAAGCCACCCCAGTATATTCTGCAGTAATGCCCAGGTCTCGTTATGAGACAATAATGAGGTTCCTCCACTTCAATGACAACGCACAGGCCCCCCCAAGTACCGATGCAAACCGGGATCGGTTGTTCAAAATAAGACCGCTAATAAATTCCCTGAATAATTTATTTCTGCAACTCTACACCCCTGAGCAGAATGTAAGTGTGGACGAATCCCTCCTCAACTTTCATGGCAGACTTAGCTTTCGCCAATATCTACCTTCCAAAAGGGCAAGATATGGCGTTAAGCTCTACAAATTGTGTGAAAGCGGGTCAGGATATACCACCGCCTTCAGGATTTATGAAGGGCGGGACCGCACAATAAATGTTCCTGGATGCCCCCCTGATCTTTCCACCAGCAGTAAGATTGTGTGGGAGATAATGCAGCCTCTGCTTCACAAGGGGTACCACCTGTACTGTGATAATTTTTATTCGAGTGTGCCCCTGTTTAGGCATTTGCATGCTGCAAGGACTGGGGCATGTGGTACCATGCGCAAAAACCGAATTGGTTTTCCACAGCAATTAGTGGGGAAGCGCATGGTAAAGGGGGACTCCTGTGCTTATGCATCTGAAGAATTGCTGGCGGTCAAGTTCAGGGATCGCAAAGACGTGTATGTGCTAAGCACGATTCATACCGCAGGAACAGTGGCAGTGAGGGAAAGAGGGGCAACATCGGACAAGCACAAACCAGTGAGCGTGTCCGAATATAACAAGTACATGGGGGGGGGGTGGATTTAAGCGACCAGGTTTTACAGCCCTATTTAGTAAAACGCAAAACTAAAACCTGGTACAAAAAGGTGGCCATTTATTTGTTACAGGTGGCCATCCACAACTCATTTGTGCTCTACAAAAAAAACAGAGGCAGAGACACATACCTGGATTTCCAGGAGAAAATTATTGAAGGCCTCATTTTTGATGTTCAGGACACCCGAGAATGCCCCCAGTCTGAGGATGTCACGCGACTGACTGAAAGACACTTCATCAGTCGGATTCCCCCAACAGCAACCAGAAGCAACCCCCAGAAAAAGTGCGCGTCTGCAGAAAAGACGGGCACCGCAAAGATTCCCGATATTTCTGTCCCTCATGTCCCTCGCAACCAGGCCTGTGCATTGAGCCATGTTTTAAAAAATACCACACTGTTCTGAATTATTAGATTTTAGTTAATTTGTTGAAAATATATTTGCCCTACATTACGTTTTTATTTTTCCCCTGATTTTACTCCAAGGGAGAGGGAGGGAATGGGTGGGGGGTGGATGTCATGTTTGATGTTTTCTAAAGTTCATCTGCTGGAGAGCTCCATTTGCATTAACCTGAAATGTCTTATTTTAGAAAACCCCAAAAAATAAATTCCCATTATACCCCTAGATGAATATTTTGGGATTTCTGCTTCAAGAGCAGATATTTTGGAAGTGTTATAGAAACTCTGTTGAGTTTTGTAAAACCAGCTTTGAAAAAAAGCGATTTGTGAAATAATCTTCTTCTATCCTCCGCCCTCCTACATCTCTATGTGATAAATAAGGCCACATATTTGGTATCCCCGTGCACGGGAGAAGTGGCAGAATGTGAACGGAGATTAATTTTGACCGTGGTCTAAGCCGTGTGTGAAAAATGCTGGTATAAACTGACGCATTTGCTAAAAAATTGCTAATTTTATTTTGATCCATCTTATTCAAGAAACTTTCAGAAGAAAACTGGACTGTCTAAAAATATGATAAACCCCTTGAAGGAAACCTTGTGGGGTCTACTTGTGTGAATGAAGTCGTTTATGGGGTGTTTCTAATGTTTCAGCAGCATTACGCCCCCCAGAAAACAGTATGCGGCTATAAAATCAAGTGCAGAATTCCTGGACCGAAAAGGCCAAAAAGCCTCCTTTTATGCCAAGCCCTGGCACATGCCCGCGAATAAAGCACACATATTTGGTATCCCCATGCACGGGAGAAGTGGAAGAATGTGAAATGCGATGAATTTTGTCCGTGGTCCATTTTGTGTGTGAAAAAGCTAGCATAAACTGACGCATTTGTTAAAAAAAAAAGGTAATTTTATTTTGTTCCATCTTATTCAAGAAACTTTCAGAAGAAAACTGGACTGTCTAAAAATATGATAAACCCCTTGAAGGAAACCTTGTGGGGTCTACTTGTGTGAATGAAGTCATTTATGGGGTGATTCTAATCTTTCAGCAGCATTAGGCCCCCCAGAAAACAGTATGTGGCTCTAAAATCAAATGCAAAATTCCTGGACCGAAAAGGCCAAAAAGCCTCCTTTTATGCCAAGCCCTGGCACATGCCCGCACAGCGAATAAGGCACACATATTTGGTATCCCCATGCACGGGAGAAGTGGAAGAACGTGAAAGGAGATGAATTTTGGCCGTGGTCTATACCGTGTGTGAAAAATACTAGCCTAAACTGACGCATTTGCTAAAAAAGTGCTGATTTTAATTTTGTTCCATCTTATTCAAGAAACTTTCAGAAGAAAACTGGACTGTCTAAAAATATGATAAACCCCTTGAAGGAAACCTTGTGGGGTCTACTTGTGTGAATGAAGTCATTTATGGGGTGTTTCTAATGTTTCAGCAGCATTAGGCCCCCCAGAAAACAGTATGCTGCTATAAAATCAAATGCAAAATTCCTGGACCGAAAAGGCCAAAAAGCCTCCTTTTATGCCAAGCCCTGGCACATGCCCGCACAGTGAATAAGGCACACATATTTGGTATCCCCATGCACGGGAGAAGTGGAAGAACGTGAAAGGAGATGAATTTTGTCCGTGGTCTATACCGTGTGTGAAAAATACTAGCCTAAACTGACGCATTTGCTAAAAAAGTGCTGATTTTATTTTGTTCCATCTTATTCAAGAAACTTTCAGAAGAAAACTGGACTTGCTAAAAATATGATAAACCCCTTGAAGGAAACCTTGTGGGGTCTACTTGTGTGAATGAAGTCATTTATGGGGTGTTTCTAATGTTTCAGCAGCATTAGGCCCCCCAGAAAACAGTATACGGCTCTAAAATCAAATGCAAAATTCCTGGACCGAAAAGGCCAAAAAGCCTCCTTTTATGCCAAGCCCTGGCACATGCCCGCACAGTGAATAAGGCTCACATATTTGGTATCCCCATGCACGGGAGAAGTGGAAGAATGTGAAAGGAGATTAATTTTGGCCGTGGTTCATACCGTGTGTGAAAAATGCTAGCATAAACCGACGCAATTGTTAAATTCTTGCATTTTTTTCCAATTTTGCCCACTTTAGAGAAAAAAAAAAACTGATATATACTGACAAATGCCACTAAAACAAAGCCCTATCTGTCCTTTAAAAAGAGTGTAAAATTCAAAGATGAACTTTATTCACCTGC
Organism: Rhinoderma darwinii; assembly: GCF_050947455.1. Lineage (NCBI taxonomy): Eukaryota > Metazoa > Chordata > Amphibia > Anura > Rhinodermatidae > Rhinoderma > Rhinoderma darwinii. Next base: position 643,425,973 of record NC_134687.1, on the reverse strand, counting down.
TGAGTTATAGTCATCTAAAGAAGCGCATAGCAAAATTGTGAAATTTGCTCTGGTCATTTAGCTGTAAAACAGCCTAGTCCTTAACCGGTTAAGGGAGTGAATATTTATGCAACCACATTATGGTTTTTCCACCCCAAAAGATTTTAGTTCGTTTTTCAATACAACTGTACAGATTTTATGTGACATTAAAGGTGGAATGGTTCTGAAATTATTCATCTAGTAAAGATTTTTTGACATGACAAAACCTGGCAATTTTAACAGGGGTGTGTAGACTTTTTATATCCACTGCATATGTACTGAGCTTGGTTATAGTTACATAGTACGGTCGAAAAAGACAAGCTCAACAAAGGCATTGGATAAAATGAAGGGATGAAACAAAAATTCTACCCATTCTCATACCTGATATTTTTTTTCTAGGAAATGATCTAAGCCTTTTTTAAAGCCATCTGCTGTGACCAGCTCCTGCGGTAGACTATTCCATAGATTACATATGCACACATGAAACAGAGTATAGAACTAAGTATATATGAAAAGAATAACACATTTTATTAAATACATATAAAAACATACATGTTAAAAAGCTACATGAGTGGAGAGACTCTATATGATATAAACACAGGTAATTAGGAAAGCCAGGTGTATGATGTATTTAAAGTCCTTATATTGAGGACATATGAATAGGGCAGTGTGCTATCATGTATAAAGTTAGTTGTTTGAGTGTGGGCTGTTTTGTTAAAGGACGAGTGTCACGAAAAAAATTTTTTTTATAACAATTTGCATTTAGTGTTTTATTATAAAATCTTTTATTTATGTGGGTGTTTGTGTTTTACTTTTTTCTTTTTTCTAACTTTTACTTCACTATGGGGGCTGCCATGTTGTTTTTCATCTCTGTATGTGTCGATTAACGACACATACAGACATGGAATACGGCAGCTACAGAAATGTCCAAAGAGTGTATTCTAGAGTAAAATACTCCTAACATCAATAACTCAGATAGCCTTACCCATAATAGTAGTCCTGGTAGCCTGGATACCTGTGTGTAGAACCCTGACGCGCGTTTCGTGATATCCGCTTCCTCAAGGCTATCTGAGTTATTGAGGTTAGGAGTATTTTACTCTAGAAAACACTCTTTGGACATTTCTGTCCTTAAAGGGAATGTGTCGCAAATTAAACCTTTTTTTTTAAGTGTCGTTACTTATTTCTATTATATTTTTTAAGTTTTTTGCTGTATTTTTTTTTTTTTCCGTATGGTGGAAAGTATTAAAAATGAAATAATAATTTTACATGTTTTCCAATGTTGGCCACCAGGGGGAGCACTTCCCAGAATTACAGCAAGGTGAATAAGGCAAAGCAACCTGTAAATGTGGGAGGGAACCTCACTCCCCCCCCCCTCTCACAAGCCAGGTAAAGATGTCTTCAAATTGCTAAGCAGTGTCCGGCAGCCATATTGGGTGTGATTCTGCAGCTGGAAGAAGTTATAGGACACACCAAAAGGCTAAGTGTTCACACGCTTGCTAAACAAAGGGAAAACCGCTCCTGATTTTCAGCCATTTTTTAATCAAACTCGCGTTTTTTAACGGCCATTTTTGGAGCTATTTTTCTATAAAGTCAATGACAAACGGCTCCAAAAATGTCCCAAGAAGTGATGTGCACTTCATTTTGGTCGGGCGTCTTTTTACGTGCTGTTTTTGGAAAACTACCACGTAAAAAATGCCCTGTCGGAACAGAACACCTTATTTCCCATTGAAACCAATGGGCAGATGCTTGTAGGCGTTCAGCTGAAAACATTGTGTGTGAACATACCCTTAGGGTATGTGCACACGGTAACTGCATTTACGTCTGAAATGAGGGAGCTGTTTTCAGGAGAAAACAGCTCTGTCATTTCAGACGTAATTGCTCGTACTCGCGTTTTGCGAGGCGTCAATTACGGCCGTAATTTGGAGCTGTTCTTCATTGAATTCAATGAAAAACGGCTCAAATTACGTCCCAAGAAGTGTCCTGCACTTCTTTGCCGAGGCTGTAATTTTACGCGCCGTCTTTTGACAGCGACGCGTAAAATTACAGGTCGTCGGCACAGTACGTCGGCAAACCCATTCAAATGAATGGGCAGATGTTTGCCGACGTATTGGAGCCGTCTTTTCAGGCGTAAATCGAGGTGTAAAACGCCTCGTTTACGCCTGAAAATAGGTTGTGTGAACCCAGCCTTAGAATGATGAAAGTGAAGTGAATGACTTTTCAGTTGACCGGTTCACACGCCGTGTATTTGACATGTTTTTTTTGGCACATTTTACGTGCAAAAAAACACATAAAAAACGCTTGACTACACTTGATTTTGTGTGCTTGGGGGATTTGTGTGTGTGTGTGTGTGGGGGGGGGGTGCTCGCCGCTGATTCTTCAAAACAGCTGATAAGCGGCTATGAAGTATCAGCGGCGCCCTTGCATACTCCGCTCTGCCGCACACACATGGGAAAAGTCTTATAGGGGTCGTCCAGGAAAACATGGTGCCGCACCTGTCCTCAGGTCGTGTGTGGTATTACAGCTCTGTCCTATTCACTTGAATGGAGGTGAACTGCAATACCAGACACAACCTGAGGACAGGTGCGGCGCTGTATCTCCAATCCGGACACCCCTTCTGTCCTGAGATGACCCGACGGGGGAGGCGGGTGTCAGAGCCACCCACCGCCATCACTGCAGACAGAACCACACAACTACGGCATGAGGGCAGGGCTTGTCCTGAGTGCACTTTCTCTTGTTATGGACAGATTTATAGTCACATGTACCCCGTCTGATGAACCGGTAACCTAGGTCTGATCACATGACAGAGGGGGATCACCAAAAACCCTGTGCACCCTCAGCCCGTCCATCCGGCCCTTTCCTGGTTATATCTGCATCTGGGAAAGCTGGGTGCCCACCGTTACCCCTCATACTGGAGTGTTTAGGGATGTGACTAATGAACCTCTCACACTCCAGTGGGAGGGGTAATGGTGGTCACCCAGCTTTCCCAGACCCCTGAACGGTAAATCTCTCTAAATGTGCTGAGACTGTTTGGGAATGTGACTAATGAACCTCTCAGTCTCAGCACAACTAAAGAGATTTATCATTCAGGGGTCTGGGAAAGCTGGGTGACAACCATTACCCCTCCTAGTGGAGTGTGTTTGGGGATGTGACTAATGAACCTCTCACACTCCAGTAGGAGGGGTAATGGTGGTCACCCAGCTTTCCCAGACCCCTGAATGATAAATCTCTCTAATTGTGCTGAGACTGAGAGGTTCATTAGTCACATCCCCAAACAGTCTCAGCACAACTAGAGAGATTTACCGTTCAGGGGTCTGGGAAAGCTGGGTGACCACCATTACCCATTATACAAAGAAAGGCTGCCTGAAAGCAGCCAAGCCCAATTTCCCAACTACCAATTAGCAGTATGAAAAAATAAAAAATGTAAACTTTATTGGGCTACGTATAGCCAGACAGACCACATAAAGTTAGAGTTAAAAATTTCACTACCTAGAGACCGTACTGGAATGTGAGTTACCTGTATGATCACAGGCATTAGTAGTACAAGACTTGGGAATAGTGTTCAGTTCCCTAGCCAGTTAAATTGCTAGACTAGCTAATAATAAACAGTAGGTACGGTCAGTGGTAGGTATTAAAATCCTAACAGCCCCCCCGACATGTTTCGCTACAGAGTAGCGTCCTCAGGGGTACACGGGGCTAATGGCGGCGCGGCAGGAAAGAGATCCTGATAAGGACACGTCAAATGACGTATCTGGAGGTGTATGAAGGCACATAGCCAATAACGATGATGGAGACACGCCGGCAGATCAGCTGTGAAGAGCCAGCGAATGATCCCTGGCATAAGGTGCACCAATAAGGGACAGGGAGCGGCGCATGCGTATAAGGATGAATAGGGAACTAAGTACGAGAATCGTCTGCCAAACCATCGCTAACCAAGTATATTTGTCGGCGCATGCGCCGACAACAATTTCCACTCGGCATCAGCACTTACATTCGTCAGACCCGGATCCATGCTGTTAAGTTACAGTGGAGAGTCCTTCAGCACCGAACTAGGAGGTGTCGGTATATATATATCATATTGGAATGTGCAGGCTTAAAAGTATTAGTACAGTGTACAAATGTAGAACAGTGCAACAATGTTAAATATTAAATTATAAGAATAACATCAATACGGGACTGATGTCAATGAATAAAGTGATGAGGAAATTCATTAAAGAAGAGCCGATTCTCCCCTCTTGTAAAATACCAAGTATATGATTAAAGCTACCGACACATACACTAGGGATAGGGTTATTAATAGACCATATCAAATTAGGATCTGTAAGACAAAAAGTGGATATGATGCTAGATGTGGAACATATGGTTTAGGGAAAGGAGAGAAACAGAATATGTCACAAAAGAAACCGCTCCCTATGCCTGGTTCATATATATAAAAAGCCATAATGCCCATCATTACAACTCCAGATAAAATTTATAATACGTCTGACCGACAAAATTTATGTCTGGTCTATGATAGCACGCCGCTACCATTATATGGTCACAGTCATGTATTGCATCAAAAGCAGGTGTCTAAACTATGACATATGTATGTATATGATCATTGATTATTTATAGAAAGATCACAACGTCTATATGAGTTGGTTAGTATGTGACTAGTGTAAAAATATACATAATGATTCCCACGTGTGGATGTCTCCGAAACAGTTAGTCATAAGGATAGACATAAGAGAACGACTGTCAACTATTACTGTGCATTCACAGAAAGGCACTAAAAGTAAATCCCTCGTTCAGACCTGAGGGTGACATGGTATTAAGTCGGTGGATCCACCGCGCCTCTTCTTGTAAGAGTTTGCGGTAAAGATTTCCCGCTCTAGGACCCATTTTAATTTGGGTAATACCCCAAAATTGGAGCAGCTTAGGGTTACCCCCATGAAATTCAAGAACGTGTCTTGAAAGAGTAGTATCCTCCTTACAGTTGACAGTGCTCAGATGTCTAGACACACGTCTCCTAAGCTCCTGGGTAGTTTTTCCCACATAGAGCTTGGGGCAGGGGCATTTGGCAATATAGATGACCCCGTTGCTCCGACAATTCAAATATTGTTCAATCGCGTACATTCTCCCATGCGTAGGGTTAGTAAAGTTCTTCACAGTCGGCATCAAAGGGCAGAACGAGCATCTGCAACATGGAAGGAATCCCTTAACTGGTGATCTAAGCCAAGTGGATGGTATATTAGATTGTCTTAAGAAATGACTGTGCACCAAGACGTCCCGTAAATTCCTTCCCCTACGGTAAGTGATGCTTGGATTAGTCGTGACAGCATCCTTTAGATCGGGATCAGCAGTAAGAATAGCCCAATGTTTTTTCAAGATTTGAGTGACCTTGGGAGAACAAGCATCATAAGTGCCTAGGCATCGAATGGCACCTGATGATCCTGTTTTTGTGGATTTATTTTCCCTGTTTGACAATAAGTCACTTCTCTCAGAAGCCCTTGCCCTGGCATAGGCCCGATGTAACCATTTTTTTGGGTAGCCACGTGCTCTAAACTTATTAAAAAGTCCATCGCATTCTGCTTGGAAGGACAGTTCACTAGAACAGTTGCGTTTGGCTCTCAAATACTGGCCTATGGGTATCCCTTTCTTGAGGGCAGGGGGATGGTGGCTTTCCCAATGTAAAAGGCTATTGGTGGCAGTTGCCTTACGATAAATATCCGTTTGGACACCGCCACCAGGATCCAGGGAGATCTTGAGATCAAGAAAGTTAATGGCATGGTTATGAATTTCATGCGTGAACTTCATGCCAATATCATTAGCGTTGAGCATAGACATGAAGTCACCAAAAGTGTTGACATCCCCATCCCAAAGAATGAGAATGTCGTCAATGTATCTTCCCCAGAAAGAAATATGTGAAGTGAAACGAAGGAGGTTGTCTGAGAAGACAATAGTGTCCTCCCACCACCCCAAAAAAAGATTGGCATAAGTGGGTGCACAAACTGTGCCCATGGCCGTGCCCTTAATTTGGTGATAGTATTTGTTGTCGAAAATAAAATAATTGTGAGTAAGCAGAAAACGTAAAGGTGACTCAACGAAATTATTATGTTGTTGAAATTGAATGCCTTTGGTGCTCAAAAAATATTTTATAGCAGTGAGTCCTAAATCGTGATGAATATTGGTATATAGTGACTCCACGTCTATGCTCGCCAGCATGGTAGTCGCAGCAACATTGATCTCATGGATCCTGGTGACAGTGTCCTTGGTATCTTTAAGGTAGGAAGATAAGGAAGAGACGAATGGTGTCAGTATCTCATTGACATAGAAACTAATACCCTGTGTCAGGCTATCATTACCTGACACAATAGGTCTTCCAGGGAGAGGAGAGGTTGCCTTGTGAACCTTCGGTAGCGCATAGAAAGTTGCCGTAGTGGGAGTAGGGTTATATAAATATTTGAATTCATCGGCAGTAATAAGATCATCATTTTTGGCATCCCTCAAGAGGGTATGTAGTTCAGACAGGTAATTAGCAGTAGGGTTATTTCCTAAAATAGCATAGGTGGCATTATCATCCAGCAACCTATGGACCATGCCGACATAGTCAGCCTGGTCCATGATCACTATGTTACTACCCTTATCGGAGGGTTTAAGGACCAGTCTGTCATTCCTACATAAATCATCCATTGCCAATCTCTCTTCATTAGTAAGGTTACTAAAGATGCTAGATCCATTGAGAGGTGACTAATGAACCTCTCATACTCCAGTAGGAGGGGTAATGGTGGTCACCCAGCAATGATAAATCTCTAATTGTGCTGAGAGGTTCATTAGTCACATCCCCAAACAGTCTCAGCACAACTAGAGATTTATCGTTCAGGGCTTTCCCAGTACAGTTTCTTCATGTGTCCTTCACACAAGGGGGGGAGGCCCGTCGGGGGTCACCAGAGCGGCGGTCTGTGAGAGAGAGTGGGACATGCAGAGACGCACATCTTACCTGCAGTGCAGCTGGTCTTCAAGATGGCGCCTGCTCTCTCCCTGCAAACAGCTGCTCTGCTCTGTGTGACTCTGACCTGCGTCTGCGCAGTACAGAGCCATAGAGCAAAGTCAATGGAACGGGTCCCGTTCATTGACTCCTATGGACTGTAGCTGCCGTATTCCATGTCTGTATGTGTCGTTAATCGACACATACAGAGATGAAAAACAACATGGCAGCCCCCATAGTGAAGTAAAAGTTAGAAAAAAGTAAAACACAAACACACATAAATAAAAGATTTTATAATAAAACACTAAATGCAAATTAATATCAACATTTTTTTTTTCGTGACACTCATCCTTTAACCAAACAGCCCACACTCAAACAACTAAATTTATACATGATAGCACACTGCCCTATTCATATGTCCTCAATATAAGGACTTTAAATACATCATACACCTGGCTTTCCTAATTACCTGTGTTTATATCATATAGAGTCTCTCCACTCATGTAGCTTTTTAACATGTATGTTTTTATATGTATTTAATAAAATTAGTTATTCTTTTCATATATACTTGGCTCTATACTCTGTTTCTTGTGTGCATATGTAATTATTATGGAGTTGCCTTTTCATTATACAAGGGAGGTTGTTCCGTAGGGACATTACCTAGCCCATTACTATTTTTTGCATTAGGAGATATTAAAGAGGCTCTGTCACCACATTATAAGTGCCCTATCTCCTATATAAGTAATGAGGCTCTGTCACCACATTATAAGTGCCCTATCTCCTATATAAGTAAAGAGGCTCTGTCACCACATTATAAGTGCCCTATCTCATATATAAGTAAAGAGACTCTGTCACCACATTATAAGTGCCCTATCTCCTATATAAGTAAAGAGGCTCTGTCACCACATTATAAGTGTCCTATCTCCTATATAAGTAAAGAGGCTCTGTCACCACATTATAAGTGCCCTATCTCCTACATGATGTGATCGGCGCTATAATGTAGGTGACAGTAATGCTTTTTATTTAGAAAAACGATCTATTTGAAACCACTTTATTAGCGATTTTTAGCTTTATGCTAATGAGTTTCTTAATGCCCGAGTGGGTGTGTTTTTACTTTCGACCAAGTGGGCGTTGTACAGAGGAGTGTATGACGCTGATCAATCAGTGACCAGTCAGCGTCATACACTCCTCTCCATTCATTTACACAGCAGCATCGCGTTCTTACTAGAACACGATGTGCAGCCACATACACAGACATTAACATTAATCAAGTGTCCTAAACTGAACTGCATATTCTAGATGAGGCTGCACTAATGCTTTGTAAAGTGGTTATATTATATCCCTGTCCCGCGAGTCCATGCCTCTTTTAATACACGACAATATCTTGACATTGCATGATGTTATTTAATTTATGATATACAAGTACACCAGATCCTTTTCAACAAGTGACTTCCCCAGTGTAGCTCCCCCTAGGACATATGATGCATGCAGGTTGTTCGTACCCAGATGCATAACTTTGCAATTATCTACATTAAGCCTCATTTGCCAGTGTGTCCAAATCAGCTTCCAATTCACGAACATCTTCCATAGACTGAACTATATTACATAGCTTGGTGTCATCTGCAAAAATAGAAATAGTGCTATTAATCCCATGCTCTATATCATTAATAAATAAGTTGAATAATAGTGGTCCCAGCACTGAGCCCTGGGGTACACCACTTATAACCGGTGAACATTCAATGTAGGAATCATTGAACACAATTCTCTAGGTACGGTCCTTGAGCCAATTCTCAATCCAATTACAAACTATAATTTCTAAACCTATAGTCCTTAATTTACCCGTTAGACGTCTATGAGGGACAGTGTCAAATGCCTTTGCAAAGTCCAAAAACACTATATCCACAGGGGCCCCTCTGTCTAGGCTTCTGCTCACCTCTTCATAAAAACAATTCATGTTGGTTTGATGACTTCTGTCCTTAGTAAAACCGTGTTGACTGTCACTTGTAATACTGTTTTTTGTCACATACCCCTGTATATAGCCAAAGTAGAAAATTTGAAGCAGCACAAGTCCCGAGTCCTTTGCGGTGCATGCTGTCAAGCCAGGCAAACCCACTCTGGCATAATGCAAATTCTAAGAAAAGTAGTAGGACAACAGCACACGTCTCCAGATCTTCAACACGGTTTTATTGTCAAAACATCTTACGGCAAACAGGCAACGTTTCGACCCATAGTGAGTGAAGGGTCTTTTTCAAGCCTAACATCATATCTTAAAACATCATCTTTAAATAGGTAGATACAAAAAGTCACATGGTTTATTTCAGCCTGTGAAAATTGTCATCAGTGTCTCCCAGGTGAATTATACATTAGTTCAATTGACATCAATCAACTTGTTACTGTAAAGGATCTGCCAGACACAACTTCTGTGTCGACGCCCATAGGTAATCAGTCTGCACCTGCTTCTATGTATGTGAGACTGACTCCATCTTCCACCACCCAGGATGGCAGGCTTAGGAATGGGAGATCCTATCACAGCCTGGCCAGACGGAGCTAGCTCCCGCCCTCTGTCTATTTATACCTGCCTTTGCTTGTGATTCTTCTCTGTTGGTTTACTGGCCCTGCTGCAGCTTCTTGAACTACTGATCCTCTGCTTCTAATTTACCTTGGCTTTTCTGACCGCTCTTCTGCTCTGCGTTTTTGTACCTCGCTCATATCCTGGTTTGACTGGGCTCGTTCACTACTCTCGATGCTCATCGTGTCTCCGTGGGCAGCTGCCCCGTTTCCCTAGCTTCTGTGTACCCTTGTCTGTTTGTCTGTCGTGCACTTACTGAGCATAGGGACCGTCGCCCAGTTGTACCCCGTCGCCTAGGACGGGTCGTTGTAAGTAGGCAGGGACTGAGTGGCGGGTAGATTAGGGCTCACCTGTCTGTCTCCCTACCCCGTCATTACAGATATAGAGCAGGTTACTAATGGCAACAAGCCGTGTTCAGTGGATACTACTATAGTGTATGCTTCTGTCACTGATATTACATGTGATATACAACAGGTTACTAATGACAACAAGCTGTGTTCAGTGGATGCTACTATAGTGTATGCTTCTGTCACTGATATTACATGTGATATACAACAGGTTACTAATGACAACAAGCTGTGTTCAGTGGATGCTACTATATTGTATGCTTCTGTCACTAATAGTACATGTGATATAGAACAGGTTACTAATGGCAACAAGCTGTGTTCAGTGGATGCTACTATAGTGTATGCTTCTGTCTCTGATATAACATGTGATATAGAACAGGTTACTAATAACAACAAGCCGTGTTCAGTGGATGCTACTATAGTGTATGCTTCTGTCACTGATATTACATGTGATAAAGAACCGGTTACTAATGACAACAAGCCATGTTCAGTATATGCTACTATAGTGTATGCTTCTGTCACTGATATTACATGTGATATAGAACAGGTTACTAATGGCAACAAGCCATGTTCAGTGGATGCTACTATAGTGTATGCTACACCACTGATATTACATGTGATATAAAACAGGTTACTAATGGCAACAAGCCGTGTTCAGTGGATGCTACTACAGTGTATGCTTCTGTCACTGACATTGTTTGTGATATAGAACAGGTTACTAATGACGACAAGCCGTGTTCAGCCTTTTGCTACTATAGTGTATACCTCTGTCACTGATATTAAATGTGATATACAACAGGTTACTAATGGCAACAAGCCGTGTTCAGTGGATGCTACTATAGTGTAGATTCTTTCACTGATGTTACATGCAATATACAACAGGATACTAATGGCAACAAGCAGTGTTCAGTGGATGCTACTATAGTGTATGCTTCTATCACTGATATTACTTGTGATATACAATGGGTTACTAATGACAACAACTTGTGTTCATAGGATGCTACTATAGTGTATAATTCTGCCACTGAAATTACATGTGATATAGAACAGGTTACTAATGACAACAAGCCATGTTCAGTGGATGTTACTATAGTGTATGCTTCTGTCACTGATAGTACATGTGATATAGAACAGGTTACTAATGACAACAAGCCGTGTTCAGTGGATGTTACTATAGTGTATGCTTCTGTCACTGATAGTACATGTGATATAGAACAGGTTACTAATGACAACAAGCCGTGTTCAGTGGATGCTACTATAGTGTAGCTTCTGTCACTGATATTACATGTGATATAGAACAGGTTACTAATGACAACAAGCCGTGTTCAGTGGATGCTACTACAGTGTATGCTTCTGTCACTGACATTGTTTGTGATATAGAACAGGTTACTAATGACAACAAGCCGTGTTCAGTGGATGTTACTATAGTGTATACTTCTGTCACTGATATTACATGTGATATAGAACAGGTTACTAATGGCAACTAGCCTTGCTCAGTGAATGCTACTATAGTGTATACCTCTGTCACTGATATTAAATGTGATATACAACAGGTTACTAATGACAACAAGCTGTGTTCAGTGAATGCTACTATATTGTATGCTTCTGTCACTGATAGTACATGTGATATAGAACAGGTTACTAATGGCAACAAGCTGTGTTCAGTGGATGCTACTATAGTGTATGCTTCTGTCTCTGATATTACATGTGATATAGAACAGGTTACTAATAACAACAAGCCGTGTTCAGTGGATGCTACTATAGTGTATGCTTCTGTCACTGATATTACATGTGATAAAGAACCGGTTACTAATGACAACAAGCCGTGTTCAGTATATGCTACTATAGTGTATGCTTCTGTCACTGATATTACATGTGATATAGAACAGGTTACTAATGGCAACAAGCCATGTTCAGTGGATGCTACTATAGTGTATGCTACACCACTGATATTACATGTGATATAAAACAGGTTACCAATGGCAACAAGCCGTGTTCAGTGGATGCTACTACAGTGTATGCTTCTGTCACTGACATTGTTTGTGATATAGAACAGAAACACCGAAAAAGGCCATACTTACAAATGGACACAGCCAGGTCAGAAACGCTGATGAAGGCGAGTGAGCAGGTGCTTTAAGTAATAATAGCCACTCCCACTAGTCTTGAGGGGAGTGGTATGTGGTGCATGGGATGTGTAGTAAGAAATAATAAATGAATAGTGTATGTGCAAGTGTAATAATGTAAGTGAAATATAGGGGGCAGTAATGAGTAAAGTGCCTAAAAAATAAATGAATAATGGGATGCAAGTGTGTGAAACATGGAGGGATAGTGTGTAAGTCATGTGGCGCAACGTGTCTAGCCAGGTAGAAGCCTATTTGTGACGCCTTGATAATTCATAGAGCGGGCTACCCTGCTTGCTAGGCCAAACAACAACACACCATGCTCTCCCAGCATCAAAGACCTGGCTGTGTCCAAAAGAAGCGAATATAAGTAATAATGAAAAATACCTGGGGTATTAGTGATCATTTTGGCCAAAAGGACGCAAGCTCGCAATCCACGACAAGGATCCCCAGACTTGCGAGTCCCTAACTGGAGCGAAAAGCTCCTGATGTACAGACAAAACAGATAAAAACAAGGACATTTAAGCAAAAACACCGAAAAAGGCCATACTTACAAATGGACACAGCCAGGTCAGAAACGCTGATGAAGGCGAGTGAGCAGGTGCTTTAAATAATAATAGCCACTCCCACTAGTCTTGAGGGGAGTGGTATGTGGTGCATGGGATGTGTAGTAAGAAATAATAAATGAATAGTGTATGTGCAAGTGTAATAATGTAAGTGAAATATAGGGGGCAGTAATGAGTAAAGTGCCTAAAAAATAAATGAATAATGGGATGCAAGTGTGTGAAACATGGAGGGATAGTGTGTAAGTCATGTGGCGCAACGTGTCTAGCCAGGTAGAAGCCTATTTGTGACGCCTTGATAATTCATAGAGCGGGCTACCCTGCTTGCTAGGCCAAACAACAACACACCATGCTCTCCCAGCATCAAAGACCTGGCTGTGTCCAAAAGAAGCGAATATAAGTAATAATGAAAAATACCTGGGGTATTAGTGATCATTTTGGCCAAAAGGACGCAAGCTCGCAATCCACGACAAGGATCCCCAGACTTGCGAGTCCCTAACTGGAGCGAAAAGCTCCTGATGTACAGACAAAACAGATAAAAACAAGGACATTTAAGCAAAAACACCGAAAAAGGCCATACTTACAAATGGACACAGCCAGGTCAGAAACGCTGATGAAGGCGAGTGAGCAGGTGCTTTAAATAATAATAGCCACTCCCACTAGTCTTGAGGGGAGTGGTATGTGGTGCATGGGATGTGTAGTAAGAAATAATAAATGAATAGTGTATGTGCAAGTGTAATAATGTAAGTGAAATATAGGGGGCAGTAATGAGTAAAGTGCCTAAAAAATAAATGAATAATGGGATGCAAGTGTGTGAAACATGGAGGGATAGTGTGTAAGTCATGTGGCGCAACGTGTCTAGCCAGGTAGAAGCCTATTTGTGACGCCTTGATAATTCATAGAGCGGGCTACCCTGCTTGCTAGGCCAAACAACAACACACCATGCTCTCCCAGCATCAAAGACCTGGCTGTGTCCAAAAGAAGCGAATATAAGTAATAATGAAAAATACCTGGGGTATTAGTGATCATTTTGGCCAAAAGGACGCAAGCTCGCAATCCACGACAAGGATCCCCAGACTTGCGAGTCCCTAACTGGAGCGAAAAGCTCCTGATGTACAGACAAAACAGATAAAAACAAGGACATTTAAGCAAAAACACCGAAAAAGGCCATACTTACAAATGGACACAGCCAGGTCAGAAACGCTGATGAAGGCGAGTGAGCAGGTGCTTTAAATAATAATAGCCACTCCCACTAGTCTTGAGGGGAGTGGTATGTGGTGCATGGGATGTGTAGTAAGAAATAATAAATGAATAGTGTATGTGCAAGTGTAATAATGTAAGTGAAATATAGGGGGCAGTAATGAGTAAAGTGCCTAAAAAATAAATGAATAATGGGATGCAAGTGTGTGAAACATGGAGGGATAGTGTGTAAGTCATGTGGCGCAACGTGTCTAGCCAGGTAGAAGCCTATTTGTGACGCCTTGATAATTCATAGAGCGGGCTACCCTGCTTGCTAGGCCAAACAACAACACACCATGCTCTCCCAGCATCAAAGACCTGGCTGTGTCCAAAAGAAGCGAATATAAGTAATAATGAAAAATACCTGGGGTATTAGTGATCATTTTGGCCAAAAGGACGCAAGCTCGCAATCCACGACAAGGATCCCCAGACTTGCGAGTCCCTAACTGGAGCGAAAAGCTCCTGATGTACAGACAAAACAGATAAAAACAAGGACATTTAAGCAAAAACACCGAAAAAGGCCATACTTACAAATGGACACAGCCAGGTCAGAAACGCTGATGAAGGCGAGTGAGCAGGTGCTTTAAATAATAATAGCCACTCCCACTAGTCTTGAGGGGAGTGGTATGTGGTGCATGGGATGTGTAGTAAGAAATAATAAATGAATAGTGTATGTGCAAGTGTAATAATGTAAGTGAAATATAGGGGGCAGTAATGAGTAAAGTGCCTAAAAAATAAATGAATAATGGGATGCAAGTGTGTGAAACATGGAGGGATAGTGTGTAAGTCATGTGGCGCAACGTGTCTAGCCAGGTAGAAGCCTATTTGTGACGCCTTGATAATTCATAGAGCGGGCTACCCTGCTTGCTAGGCCAAACAACAACACACCATGCTCTCCCAGCATCAAAGACCTGGCTGTGTCCAAAAGAAGCGAATATAAGTAATAATGAAAAATACCTGGGGTATTAGTGATCATTTTGGCCAAAAGGACGCAAGCTCGCAATCCACGACAAGGATCCCCAGACTTGCGAGTCCCTAACTGGAGCGAAAAGCTCCTGATGTACAGACAAAACAGATAAAAACAAGGACATTTAAGCAAAAACACCGAAAAAGGCCATACTTACAAATGGACACAGCCAGGTCAGAAACGCTGATGAAGGCGAGTGAGCAGGTGCTTTAAATAATAATAGCCACTCCCACTAGTCTTGAGGGGAGTGGTATGTGGTGCATGGGATGTGTAGTAAGAAATAATAAATGAATAGTGTATGTGCAAGTGTAATAATGTAAGTGAAATATAGGGGGCAGTAATGAGTAAAGTGCCTAAAAAATAAATGAATAATGGGATGCAAGTGTGTGAAACATGGAGGGATAGTGTGTAAGTCATGTGGCGCAACGTGTCTAGCCAGGTAGAAGCCTATTTGTGACGCCTTGATAATTCATAGAGCGGGCTACCCTGCTTGCTAGGCCAAACAACAACACACCATGCTCTCCCAGCATCAAAGACCTGGCTGTGTCCAAAAGAAGCGAATATAAGTAATAATGAAAAATACCTGGGGTATTAGTGATCATTTTGGCCAAAAGGACGCAAGCTCGCAATCCACGACAAGGATCCCCAGACTTGCGAGTCCCTAACTGGAGCGAAAAGCTCCTGATGTACAGACAAAACAGATAAAAACAAGGACATTTAAGCAAAAACACCGAAAAAGGCCATACTTACAAATGGACACAGCCAGGTCAGAAACGCTGATGAAGGCGAGTGAGCAGGTGCTTTAAATAATAATAGCCACTCCCACTAGTCTTGAGGGGAGTGGTATGTGGTGCATGGGATGTGTAGTAAGAAATAATAAATGAATAGTGTATGTGCAAGTGTAATAATGTAAGTGAAATATAGGGGGCAGTAATGAGTAAAGTGCCTAAAAAATAAATGAATAATGGGATGCAAGTGTGTGAAACATGGAGGGATAGTGTGTAAGTCATGTGGCGCAACGTGTCTAGCCAGGTAGAAGCCTATTTGTGACGCCTTGATAATTCATAGAGCGGGCTACCCTGCTTGCTAGGCCAAACAACAACACACCATGCTCTCCCAGCATCAAAGACCTGGCTGTGTCCAAAAGAAGCGAATATAAGTAATAATGAAAAATACCTGGGGTATTAGTGATCATTTTGGCCAAAAGGACGCAAGCTCGCAATCCACGACAAGGATCCCCAGACTTGCGAGTCCCTAACTGGAGCGAAAAGCTCCTGATGTACAGACAAAACAGATAAAAACAAGGACATTTAAGCAAAAACACCGAAAAAGGCCATACTTACAAATGGACACAGCCAGGTCAGAAACGCTGATGAAGGCGAGTGAGCAGGTGCTTTAAATAATAATAGCCACTCCCACTAGTCTTGAGGGGAGTGGTATGTGGTGCATGGGATGTGTAGTAAGAAATAATAAATGAATAGTGTATGTGCAAGTGTAATAATGTAAGTGAAATATAGGGGGCAGTAATGAGTAAAGTGCCTAAAAAATAAATGAATAATGGGATGCAAGTGTGTGAAACATGGAGGGATAGTGTGTAAGTCATGTGGCGCAACGTGTCTAGCCAGGTAGAAGCCTATTTGTGACGCCTTGATAATTCATAGAGCGGGCTACCCTGCTTGCTAGGCCAAACAACAACACACCATGCTCTCCCAGCATCAAAGACCTGGCTGTGTCCAAAAGAAGCGAATATAAGTAATAATGAAAAATACCTGGGGTATTAGTGATCATTTTGGCCAAAAGGACGCAAGCTCGCAATCCACGACAAGGATCCCCAGACTTGCGAGTCCCTAACTGGAGCGAAAAGCTCCTGATGTACAGACAAAACAGATAAAAACAAGGACATTTAAGCAAAAACACCGAAAAAGGCCATACTTACAAATGGACACAGCCAGGTCAGAAACGCTGATGAAGGCGAGTGAGCAGGTGCTTTAAATAATAATAGCCACTCCCACTAGTCTTGAGGGGAGTGGTATGTGGTGCATGGGATGTGTAGTAAGAAATAATAAATGAATAGTGTATGTGCAAGTGTAATAATGTAAGTGAAATATAGGGGGCAGTAATGAGTAAAGTGCCTAAAAAATAAATGAATAATGGGATGCAAGTGTGTGAAACATGGAGGGATAGTGTGTAAGTCATGTGGCGCAACGTGTCTAGCCAGGTAGAAGCCTATTTGTGACGCCTTGATAATTCATAGAGCGGGCTACCCTGCTTGCTAGGCCAAACAACAACACACCATGCTCTCCCAGCATCAAAGACCTGGCTGTGTCCAAAAGAAGCGAATATAAGTAATAATGAAAAATACCTGGGGTATTAGTGATCATTTTGGCCAAAAGGACGCAAGCTCGCAATCCACGACAAGGATCCCCAGACTTGCGAGTCCCTAACTGGAGCGAAAAGCTCCTGATGTACAGACAAAACAGATAAAAACAAGGACATTTAAGCAAAAACACCGAAAAAGGCCATACTTACAAATGGACACAGCCAGGTCAGAAACGCTGATGAAGGCGAGTGAGCAGGTGCTTTAAATAATAATAGCCACTCCCACTAGTCTTGAGGGGAGTGGTATGTGGTGCATGGGATGTGTAGTAAGAAATAATAAATGAATAGTGTATGTGCAAGTGTAATAATGTAAGTGAAATATAGGGGGCAGTAATGAGTAAAGTGCCTAAAAAATAAATGAATAATGGGATGCAAGTGTGTGAAACATGGAGGGATAGTGTGTAAGTCATGTGGCGCAACGTGTCTAGCCAGGTAGAAGCCTATTTGTGACGCCTTGATAATTCATAGAGCGGGCTACCCTGCTTGCTAGGCCAAACAACAACACACCATGCTCTCCCAGCATCAAAGACCTGGCTGTGTCCAAAAGAAGCGAATATAAGTAATAATGAAAAATACCTGGGGTATTAGTGATCATTTTGGCCAAAAGGACGCAAGCTCGCAATCCACGACAAGGATCCCCAGACTTGCGAGTCCCTAACTGGAGCGAAAAGCTCCTGATGTACAGACAAAACAGATAAAAACAAGGACATTTAAGCAAAAACACCGAAAAAGGCCATACTTACAAATGGACACAGCCAGGTCAGAAACGCTGATGAAGGCGAGTGAGCAGGTGCTTTAAATAATAATAGCCACTCCCACTAGTCTTGAGGGGAGTGGTATGTGGTGCATGGGATGTGTAGTAAGAAATAATAAATGAATAGTGTATGTGCAAGTGTAATAATGTAAGTGAAATATAGGGGGCAGTAATGAGTAAAGTGCCTAAAAAATAAATGAATAATGGGATGCAAGTGTGTGAAACATGGAGGGATAGTGTGTAAGTCATGTGGCGCAACGTGTCTAGCCACTGATATCATATGTAATATACAACAGGTTACTAATGACAACAAGCCGTGTTCAGTGGATGCTACTATAGTGTATGCTTCTGTCACTGATGTTACATGTGATATAGAACAGGTTACTAATGACGACAAGCCGTGTTCAGCCTTTTGCTACTATAGTGTATACCTCTGTCACTGATATTAAATGTGATATACAACAGGTTACTAATGACAACAAGCTGTGTTCAGTGGATGTTACTGTAGTGTATTCTTCTGTCACTGATATTACATGTGATATACAACAGGTTACTAATGGCAACAAGCCGTGTTCAGTGGATGCTACTACAGTGTATGCTTCTGTCACTGACATTGTTTGTGATATAGAACAGGTTACTAATGACAACAAGCCGTGTTCAGTGGATGTTACTATAGTGTATACTTCTGTCACTGATATTACATGTGATATAGAACAGGTTACTAATGGCAACGAGCCTTGCTCAGTGGATGCTACTATAGTGTATACCTCTGTCACTGATATTAAATGTGATATACAACAGGTTACTAATGACAACAAGCTGTGTTCAGTGAATGCTACTATAGTGTATGCTTCTGTCACTGATAGTACATGTGATATAGAACAGGTTACTAATGGCAACAAGCCGTGTTCAGTGAATGTTACTATAGTGTATTCTTCTGTCACTGATATTACATGTGATATACAACAGGTTACTAATGGCAACAAGCCGTGTTCAGTGGATGCTACTATAGTGTAGATTCTTTCACTGATGTTACATGTGATATACAACAGGTTACTAATGGCAACAAGCGGTGTTCAGTGGATGCTACTATAGTGTATTCTTCTATCACTGATATTACTTGTGATATACAATGGGTTACTAATGACAACAAGTCGTGCTCAGTGGATGCTACTATAGTGTATGCTTCTGTCTCTGATATTACATGTGATATAGAACAGGTTACTAATGACAACAAGCCGTGTTCAGTGGATGCTACTATAGTGTAGCTTCTGTCACTTATATTACATGTGATATAAAACAGGTTACTAATGGCAACAAGCCATGTTCAGTGGATGCTACTATAGTATATTCTTAACCACTGATATTACATGTGATATAAAAAAGGTTACTAATGGCAACAAGCCGTGTTCAGTGGATTCTACTATAGTGTAGCTTCTGTCACTGATATTACATGTGATATAGAACAGATTACTAATGGCAACAAGCCATGTTCAGTGGAAGCTACTATAGTGTATGCTTCTGTCACTGATATTACATGTGATATACAACAGGTTACTAATGGCAACAAGCTGTGTTCAGTGGATGCTACTATAGTGTATACTTCTGCCACTGATATTACATGTGATAAAGAACAGGTTACTAATGACAACAAGCCGTGTTTAGTGGGTGCTACTATAGTGTATACTTCTGTCACTGATATAACATGTGATAAAGAACAGGTTACTAATGGCAACAAGCCGTGTTCAGTGGATGCTACTATAGTGTATGCTTCTGTCACTGATATTACATGTGATATACAACAGGTTACTAATGGCGACAAGCTGTGTTCAGTGGATGCTACTATAGTGTATGCTTCTGTCTCTGATATTACATGTGATATAGAACAGGTTATTAATGACAACAAGCCGTGTTCAGTGGATGCTACTATAGTGTATGCTTCTGTCTCTGATATTACATGTGATATAAAACAGGTTACTAATGGCAACAAGCCGTGTTCAGTGAATGCTACTATAGTGTAGCTTCTGTCACTGATATTACATGTGATATAGAACATTACTAATGGCAACAAGCCATGTTCAGTGAAAGCTACTATAGTGTATGCTTGTGTAAAGGATCTGCCAGGCACAACTTCTGTGTCTACGCCCATAGGTAATCAGTCTGCACCTGAGTCTATGTCTCTGAGACTGACTCCATCTTCCACCACTCAGGATGGCAGGCTTAGGAGTGGCAGAGCCTATCGCAGCCTGGCCAGATGGAGCTAGCTCCCGCCCTCTGTCTATTTATACCTGCCTTTCCTGTTCCTCCTTTGCTTGTGATTCTTCTCGTGTGGTTTTCTGGCCCAGCTACAGCTTCTGACTATTTGATCCTGCTCCATACTGACCCTGGCTTACTGACTACTCTCCTGCTCTGCGTTTGGTATCTCGTACACTCCTGGTTTGACTCGACTCGTTCACCACTCTTGTTGCTCACGGTGTTGCCGTGGGCAACTGCCCCATTTCCCTTAGCTTTGTGTACCCTTGTCTGTTGTGCACTTACTAAGCGTAGGGACCGCCGCCCAGTTGTACCCCGTCGCCTAGGGCGGGTCGTTGCAAGTAGGCAGGGACAGAGTGGTGGGTAGATTAGGGCTCACTTGTCCGTTTCCCTACCCCCATAATTACAGCTTCTGTCACTGATATTACATGTGATATACAACAGGTTACTAATGGCAACAAGCCGTATTCAGTGGATGCTACTATATTGTATAACTCTGTCACTGATATTACATGTGATATACAAGAGGTTTTTAATGACAACAAGCCGTGTTCAGTGGGTGCTACTATAGTGTAGCTTCTGTCACTGATATTACATGTGATATAGAACAGGTTACTAATGACAACAAGCCGTGTTCAGTGGAAGCTACTATAGTGTATGCTTCTGTCACTGATATTACATGTGATATAGAAATGATTACTAATGGCAAAAAGCCGTGTTCAGTGGATGCTACTACAGTGTATGCTTCTGTCACTGATATTACCTGTAATATACAACAGGTTACTAATGGCAACAAGCTGTGTTCAGTGGATGCTACTATAGTGTATGCTTCTGTCACTGATAGTACATGTGATATAGAACAGGTTACTAATGGCAACAAGCCGTGTTCAGTGGATGTTACTATAGTGTATGCTTCTGTCACTGATATTACATGTGATATACAACATGTTACTAATGGCAACAAGCTGTGTTCAGTGGATGCTACTATAGTGTATGCTTCTGTCTCTGATATTACATGTGATATACAACAGGTTACTAATGACAACAAGCCATGTTCAGTGGATGCTACTATAGTGTAGCTTCTGTCACTGATATTACATGTGATATAGAACATTACTAATGGCAACAAGCCATGTTCAGTGGAATCTACTATAGTGTATGCTTCTGTCACTGATATTACATGTGATATACAACAGGTTACTAATGGCAACAAGCTGTGTTCAGTGGATGCTACTATAGTGTATGCTTCACCACTGACATTACATGTGATATAAAACAGGTTACTAATGGCAACAAGCTGTGTTCAGTGGATGCTACTATAGTGTATGCTTCTGTCACTGATATTACATGTGATATAGAACATTACTAATGGCAACAAGCCATGTTCAGTGGAATCTACTATAGTGTATGCTTCTGTCACTGATATTACATGTGATATACAACAGGTTACTAATGGCAACAAGCTGTGTTCAGTGGATGCTACTATAGTGTATGCTTCTGTCACTGATATTACATGATATAGAACAGGTTAATAATGGCAACAAGCAGTGTTCAGTGGATGCTACTATAGTGTAGCTTCTGTCACTGATATTACGTTGTGATATAGAACAGATTACTAATGACAACAAGCCGTGTTCAGTGGGTGCTACTATAGTGTAAACTTCTGTCACTGATATTACATGTGATATAGAACAGGTTACTAATGACAACAAGCCGTGTTCAGTGGATGCTACTATAGTGTATGCTTCACCACGGATATCACATGTGATATACAACAGTTTACTAATGACAACAAGCCGTGTTCAGTGGATGTTACTATAGTGTATGCTTCACCACTGATATCACATGTAATATACAACAGGTTACTAATGACAACAAGCCGTGTTCAGTGGATGCTACTATAGTGTATGCTTCTGTCAGTGATGTTACATGTGATATAGAACAGGTTAATAATGACAACAAGCTGTGTTCAGTGGATACTACTATAGTGTATGCTTCTGTCACTGATAGTACATGTGATATAGAACAGGTTACTAATGACAACAAGCCGTGTTCAGTGGATGCTACTTTAGTGTAGCTTCTGTCACTGATATTACATGTGATATAGAACAGGTTACTAATGACAACAAGCCATGTTCAGTGGATGTTACTATAGTGTATGCTTCTGTCACTGATATTACATGTGATATAGAACAGGTTACTAATGGCAACAAGCCGTGTTCAGTGGATGCTATTACAGTGTATGCTTCTGTCACTGACATTGTTTGTGGTATAGAACAGGTAACTAATGACAACAAGCCGTGTTCAGTGGATGCTACTATAGTGTATACCTCTGTCACTGATATTACATGTGATATACAACAGGTTACTAATGGCAACAAGCCGTGTTCAGTGGATGCTACTATAGTGTATGCTTCTATCACTGATATTACTTGTGATATACAATGGGTTACTAATGACAACAACTCGTGTTCATAGGATGCTACTATAGTGTATACTTCTGTCTCTGATATTACATGTGATATAGAACAGGTTGCTAATGATAACAAGCCGTGTTCAGTGGATGCTACTATAGTGTATGCTTCTGTCTCTGATATTACATGTTATATAGAACAGGTTACTAATGACAACAAGCCGTGTTCAGTGGATGCTACTATAGTGTAGCTTCTGTCACTTATATTACATGTGATAAAGAACAGGTTACTAATGGCAACAAGCCATGTTCAGTGGATGCTACTTTAGTGCATGCTTCTGTCACTGATATTACATGTGATATAGAACAGGTTACTAATGACAACAAGCCGTGTTCAGTGGATGCTACTATAGTGTATACTCCTGTCACTGATATTACATGTGATAAAGAACAGGTTACTAATGGCAACAAGCCATGTTCAGTGGATGCTACTTTAGTGCATGCTTCTGTCACTGATATTACATGTGATATAGAACAGGTTACTAATGACAACAAGCCGTGTTCAGTGGGTGCTACTATAGTGTATACTTCTGTCACTGATATTACATGTGATAAAGAACAGGTTACTAATGGCAACAAGCCATGTTCAGTGGATGCTACTTTAGCGCATGCTTCTGTCACTGATATTACATGTGATATAGAACAGGTTACTAATGACAACAAACTGTGTTCAGTGGATGCTACTATAGTGTATGCTTCTGTCACTGATAGTACATGTGATATACAACAGGTTACTAATGACAACAAGCCATGTTCAGTGGATGCTACTATAGTGTATGCTTCTGTCACTGATGTTACATGTGATATAGAACAGGTTACTAATGGCAACAAGCCATGTTCAGTGGATGTTACTATAGTGTATTCTTCTGTCACTGATATTACATGTGATATACAACAGGTTACTAATGGCAACAAGCCGTGTTCATTGGATGCTACTATAGTGTAGATTCTTTCACTGATGTTACATGTGATATACAACAGGTTACTAATGACAACAAGTCGTGTTCAGTGGGTGCTACTATAGTGTATACTTCTGTCTCTGATATTACATGTGATATAGAACAGGTTACTAATGACAACAAGCCGTATTCAGTGGATGCTACTATAGTGTATGCTTCTGTCTCTGATATTACATGTGATATAGAACAGGTTACTAATGACAACAAGCCGTGTTCAGTGGATGCTACTATAGTGTAGCTTCTGTCACTTATATTACATGTGATATAAAACAGGTTACTAATGGCAACAAGCCATGTTCAGTGGATGCTACTATAGTGTATGCTTCACCACTGATATTACATGTGATATAAAACAGGTTACTAATGGCAACAAGCCGTGTTCAGTGGATGTTATACTTCTGCCACTGATATTACATGTGATATAGAACAGGTTACTAATGACACCAAGCCATGTTCAGTGGGTGTTACTATAGTGTATGCTTCTGTCACTGCTAGTACATGTGATATAGAACAGGTTACTAATGACAACAAGCCGTGTTCAGTGGATGTTAATATAGTGTATGCTTCTGTCACTGATATTACATGTGATATAGAACAGGTTACTAATGGCAACAAGCCGTGTTCAGTGGATGCTACTACAGTGTATGCTTCTGTCACTGACATTGTTTGTGATATAGAACAGGTTACTAATGGCAACAAGCCATGTTCAGTGGATGCTACTATAGTGTATGCTTCTATCACTGATATTACATGTGATATACAACAGGTTACTAATGACAACAAGCCGTGTTCAGTGGATGCTACTATATTGTATGCTTCACCACTGATATTACATGTGATATAGAACAGGTTACTAATGGCAACAAGCCTTGCTCAGTGGATGCTACTATAGTGTATACCTCTGTCACTGATATTAAATGTGATATACAACAGGTTACTAATAACAACAAACTGTGTTCAGTGGATGCTACTATAGTGTATGCTTCTGTCACTGATAGTACATGTGATATACAACAGGTTACTAATGACAACAAGCCATGTTCAGTGGATGCTACTATAGTGTATGCTTCTGTCACTGATGTTACATGTGATATAGAACAGGTTACTAATGGCAACAAGCCGTGTTCAGTGGATGTTACTATAGTGTATTCTTCTGTCACTGATATTACATGTGATATACAACAGGTTACTAATGGCAACAAGCCGTGTTCATTGGATGCTACTATAGTGTAGATTCTTTCACTGATGTTACATGTGATATACAACAGGTTACTAATGACAAGTCGTGCTCAGTGGATGCTACTATAGTGTATGCTTCTGTCTCTGATATTACATGTGATATAGAACAGGTTACTAATGACAACAAGCCGTGTTCAGTGGATGCTACTATAGTGTAGCTTCTGTCACTTATATTACATGTGATATAAAACAGGTTACTAATGGCAACAAGCCATGTTCAGTGGATGCTACTATAGTGTATGCTTCACCACTGATATTACATGTGATATAAAACAGGTTACTAATGGCAACAAGCCGTGTTCAGTGGATGCTACTATAGTGTAGCTTCTGTCACTGATATTACATGTGATATAGAACAGATTACTAATGGCAACAAGCCATGTTCAGTGGAAGCTACTACAGTGTATGCTTCTGTCACTGATATTACATGTTATATACAACAGGTTACTAATGACAACAAGCCGTGTTCAGTGGATGCTACTATAGTGTATGCTTCTGTCACTGATATTACATGTGATATACAACAGGTTACTAATGGCAACAAGCTGTGTTCAGTGGATGCTACTATAGTGTATACTTCTGTCACTGATATTACATGTGATAAAGAACAGGTTACTAATGACAACAAGCCGTGTTCAGTGGATGCTACTATAGTGTATGCTTCAGCCACTGATATTACATGTGATATAGAACAGGTTACTAATGACAACAAGCAGTGTTCAGTGGATGTTACTATAGTGTATGTTTCTGTTACTGATATTACATGTGATATACAACAGGTTACTAATGGCAACAAGCCATGTTTAGTGGATGCTACTATAGTGTATGCTTCTGTCACTGATATCACATGTGATATACAACAGGTTACTAATGACAACAAGCCATGTTCAGTGGATGCTACTATAGTGTATGCTTCTGTCACTGATGTTACATGTGATATAGAACAGGTTACTAATGGCAACAAGCCATGTTCAGTGGATGTTACTATAGTGTATTCTTCTGTCACTGATATTACATGTGATATACAACAGGTTACTAATGGCAACAAGCCGTGTTCATTGGATGCTACTATAGTGTAGATTCTTTCACTGATGTTACATGTGATATACAACAGGTTACTAATGACAACAAGTCGTGCTCAGTGGATGCTACTATAGTGTATACTTCTGTCTCTGATATTACATGTGATATAGAACAGGTTACTAATGACAACAAGCCGTATTCAGTGGATGCTACTATAGTGTATGCTTCTGTCTCTGATATTACATGTGATATAGAACAGGTTACTAATGACAACAAGCCGTGTTCAGTGGATGCTACTATAGTGTAGCTTCTGTCACTTATATTACATGTGATATAAAACAGGTTACTAATGGCAACAAGCCATGTTCAGTGGATGCTACTATAGTGTATGCTTCACCACTGATATTACATGTGATATAAAACAGGTTACTAATGGCAACAAGCCGTGTTCAGTGGATGTTATACTTCTGCCACTGATATTACATGTGATATAGAACAGGTTACTAATGACACCAAGCCATGTTCAGTGGGTGTTACTATAGTGTATGCTTCTGTCACTGCTAGTACATGTGATATAGAACAGGTTACTAATGACAACAAGCCGTGTTCAGTGGATGTTAATATAGTGTATGCTTCTGTCACTGATATTACATGTGATATAGAACAGGTTACTAATGGCAACAAGCCGTGTTCAGTGGATGCTACTACAGTGTATGCTTCTGTCACTGACATTGTTTGTGATATAGAACAGGTTACTAATGGCAACAAGCCATGTTCAGTGGATGCTACTATAGTGTATGCTTCACCACTGATATTACATGTGATATAGAACAGGTTACTAATGGCAACAAGCCTTGCTCAGTGGATGCTACTATAGTGTATACCTCTGTCACTGATATTAAATGTGATATACAACAGGTTACTAATAACAACAAACTGTGTTCAGTGGATGCTACTATAGTGTATGCTTCTGTCACTGATAGTACATGTGATATACAACAGGTTACTAATGACAACAAGCCATGTTCAGTGGATGCTACTATAGTGTATGCTTCTGTCACTGATGTTACATGTGATATAGAACAGGTTACTAATGGCAACAAGCCGTGTTCAGTGGATGTTACTATAGTGTATTCTTCTGTCACTGATATTACATGTGATATACAACAGGTTACTAATGGCAACAAGCCGTGTTCATTGGATGCTACTATAGTGTAGATTCTTTCACTGATGTTACATGTGATATACAACAGGTTACTAATGACAAGTCGTGCTCAGTGGATGCTACTATAGTGTATGCTTCTGTCTCTGATATTACATGTGATATAGAACAGGTTACTAATGACAACAAGCCGTGTTCAGTGGATGCTACTATAGTGTAGCTTCTGTCACTTATATTACATGTGATATAAAACAGGTTACTAATGGCAACAAGCCATGTTCAGTGGATGCTACTATAGTGTATGCTTCACCACTGATATTACATGTGATATAAAACAGGTTACTAATGGCAACAAGCCATGTTCAGTGGAAGCTACTACAGTGTATGCTTCTGTCACTGATATTACATGTTATATACAACAGGTTACTAATGACAACAAGCCGTGTTCAGGGGGTGCTACTATAGTGTATACTTCTGTCACTGATATTACATGTGATAAAGAACAGGTTACTAATGACAACAAGCCGTGTTCAGTGGATGCTACTATAGTGTATGCTTCAGCCACTGATATTACATGTGATATAGAACAGGTTACTAATGACAACAAGCAGTGTTCAGTGGATGTTACTATAGTGTATGTTTCTGTTACTGATATTACATGTGATATACAACAGGTTACTAATGGCAACAAGCCATGTTTAGTGGATGCTACTATAGTGTATGCTTCACCACTGATATCACATGTGATATACAACAGTTTACTAATGACAACAAGCAGTGTTCAGTGGATGCTACTATAGTGTATGCTTCTGTCACTGATATTACATGTGATATACAACAGGTTACTAATGGGAACAAGTTGTGTTCAGTGGATGCTACTATAGTGTATACTTCTGTCACTGATATTACATGTGATATAGAACAGGTTACTAATGACAACAAAACAAAAAAGAAAAAGAAAAAATCCAGAAATATATCAAAGCACACTCGGGTAAATACAAATTTATAAGAAATTATTTTTATTTTAACCTTCGGATATTTTCGGATATATAAATATATACATACAAAATTTTTAAAAATTCCCTAGCCAGGAAAGGATAACATGTGATCTAATTCACCTTCATATACTAGTTAAGTCACTTATATGATAAGTATACATATGTTCTCCCTAAGCATAGGGACAGATAATTAATTTGAAACAATCGCTAGGTTGTATTCACACTTGCGTTTTTTAACAAAATGTATTTTTTATCCTCAAGGTGGCCACCATTCCCATTTTTAACGGATATAAATATTTTTTGGGGTAAGAATCCCCTATATAGTGTAATTCCCGTCCTGGGAGATTGGCCATCCCATAACACATAAGCTGATTTTACGGCAGATTTTTTTGTTGTTTTACTCTTCCCTCCTATTTCATACGACCTTGGATTTTGAAGGGGCTCAATAGTAGTAGGCAGTCTATTAAATAGACCCAAAGGTCTGAATATATCCCGCTCGATCCTTTTTATTCAAAGACGGCAAGTTTTCCAAGATTTTATAAGGTAACATGCGTTTTTACCTCTAATTTTCCGGTGAGCATCTGTGATCCATGTGCGGGAGCAGTCAGTTCACGGGCGGAACGAAGAAGCCTTTCCAAAGGTAAATTCCAAGCTGTATGGTCATATGTTTCTCAACACCCTTAAGGCTCCACCGCAACGTCAGATGATTTTTTATTTTCTTCTGTGTATCCACTTGTTCCACACCGTACACCAAGAGGCACAAGGTCCGGGAGGGCAAGAGCATATGCCGGCAGTAAGGTGAATTCCAATTCACATGGTATCCCCTTCCAAATGATGTCTCCAAATTTAGTCATGGATTTGCAGGGCCAGGTTTAGACGTCACTACCTGCCCAGCTTGATTAGATCAGCTGACGCGTTTCATCCCTGAACGGGATTTCCTCAGAGCCGTTTAGCAAGTGTAGCCAAAGACATTGTATTTATAATGTCCCAACATTTTTAATTGGTTCCTCAATTGCAAGTGTCAAGAGGCTTTATTTTATATATGTATAGATTATATATAATCATCTCTACACAGTACATTTATTTGTAATTTATATTTCATTTGAAAAGAAGAATTTATTTTACGTTTTATTCTGAACAAATAAATAAATCATTTAATTATCAATCTATATCTATAAGATATTATATTTATTAACACAGTGGTGAAGGATCAGTGGTATGTCTCTGACACTAATAGCATAGGACAGCATAATATTTGATAATAAATTTGCTACAGATTGTATATTTATTGCTGACCCATGGAGATACTGTATGATTTATTTGATGCATAAGGTTATATAAAAGGTGAGAAATTGGCTATATGGTTAGAATGGACCCATGGGGGAATTTTTATTTTTTTCCCCATGGGTCAGCAATAAATATACAATCTGTAGCAAATTTATTATCAAATATTACGCTGTCCTATGCTATTAGTGTCAGAGACATACCACTGATCCTTCACCACTGTGTTAATAAACATAATATCTTATAGATATAGATTGATAATTAAATGATTTATTTATTTGTTCAGAATAAAACGTAAAATAAATTCTTCTTTTCAAATGAAATATAAATTACAAATAAATGTACTGTGTAGAGATGATTATATATACCACTGATCCTTCACCACTGTGTTAATAAACATAATATCGTATAGATATAGATTGATCATTTAATTATTTATTTATATGTGCCTTTCTTGGTGACTGTGGTCCCAGCTGCCTTGAGATCATTAACAAGTTCCCCCCCGTGTAGTTTTCGGCTGAGCTCTCACCTTCCTCAGGATCAAGGATACCCCACGAGGTGAAATGCATGGAGCCCCAGATCGATGTCGATTGACAGTCATTTTGTATGTCTTCCATATTCTTACTATTGCACCAACAGTTGTCTCCTTCTCACCCAGCGTCTTACTTATGGTTTTGTAGCCCATTCCAGCCTTGTGCAGGTCTATGATCTTGTCCCTGACATCCTTAGAAAGCTCTTTGGTCTTGCCCATGTTATAGAGGTTAGAGTCAGACTGATTAATTGAGTCTGTGGACAGGAGTCTTTTATACAGGTGACCATTTAAGACAGCTGTCTTTAATGCAGGCACCAAGTTGATTTGGAGCGTGTAACTGGTCTGGAGGAGGCTGAACTCTTAATGGTTGGTAGGGGATCAAATACTTATTTCTATGTGCACAATGCAAATAAATAGATATAATTTTTTTTTATATAATCTATCTCTCACTGGTAAAATTAACCTAGCCTAAAAATTCTAGACTGTTCATGACTTTGACAGTGAGCAAACTTACAAAATCAGCAAGGGATCAAATACTTATTTCCTTCACTGTAGAACTGGTTACTAATGACAACAAGCCTTGTTCAGTGGGTTCTACTATAATGTAGATTCTATCACTGATATTCCATGTGATATAGAACTGATTACTAATGCCAAGCCGTGTTCTGTGGATGCTACTATAGTGTATGCTTCTGTCACTGATATTACATGTGATATACAACAGGTTACTAATGACAACAAGATGTGTTCAGTGGATGCTACTATAGTGTAGATTCTGTCACTGATATTCCATGTGATATAGAACAGATTACTAATGGCAACAAGCCGTGTTCAGTGGATGCTACTACAGTGTATGCTTCTGTCACTGATATTCCATGTGATATAGAACTGATTACTAATGCCAAGCGGTGTTCAGTGGATGCTACTATAGTGTATGCTTCTGTCACTGATATTACATGTGATATACAACAGGTTACTAATGACAACAAGATGTGTTCAGTGGATGCTACTATAGTGTAGATTCTGTCACTGATATTCCATGTGATATAGAACAGATTACTAATGGCAACAAGCCGTGTTCAGTGGATGCTACTACAGTGTATGCTTCTGTCACTGATATTACATGTGATATACAACAGGTTACTAATGACAACAAGCCGTGTTCAGTGGATGCTACTACAGTGTATGTTTCACCTCTGACATTTTATGTGATATTGAACAGGTTACTAATGGCAACAAGCTGTGTTCAGTGGATGCTACTACACTGTATGCTTCTGTCACTGATATTACATGTGATATAGAACAGGTTACTAATGACAACAAGCCGTGTTCAGTGGATGCTACTATAGTGTATGCTTCTGTCACTGATAGTACATGTGATATAGAACAGGTTACTAATGACAACAAGCCGTGTTCAGTGGATGCTACTATAGTGTATGCTTCTGTCACTGATATTACATGTGATATACAACAGGTTACTGACGAAGCCGGTCTGCTTGGCGAAACGCGCATCGAGGCGTCATTCATCCTTCCGTTCTGGGTTGCTGGTTCCGCTCTTCATTATGTCTCAGGGTACGTGCTGGCATTGGCTTTCTGTATGACGTATTTACTGTTTTCCTATCCATTATTACAGTCTTACCTGCCTGACTATTTTTGCCCAGGCACTTTGTTGGGATTTTCCTAGCCTGTTCACACATACTGTATATGTGGATTGGCAGCACTTCCCTATACATTTGGGCATAGTCATTCTATATGCACGTTTTATCTTTTCTTTCCCTGTGGGTTACATGAGCGGTTCCCGGTTACCCTTGGTTCGCTGACTCTGTATGTACATGATCTTTCACATCTGACCGCACTGTCTTTATCTCCATATGTGGTTCATTCATTTTTGTATTCCGTGTTATCTGTTGTATCATATCTAATAAAGATTTTGTACTTTTGTATACTATATAGTTCATTATCATTCTTAGGGCTATGTCCCTTTTTTGTTCGCTGTAGGTTGTCTACTAATGACAACAAGCTGTGTTTAGTGGGTGTTACTATAGTGTATGCTTCTGCCACTGACATTACATGTGATATACAACAGGTTACTAATGGCAACAAGCCGTGTTCAGTGGATGCTACTACAGTGTATGCTTCTGTCACTGATATTACATGTGATATAGAACAGGTTACTAATGACAACAAGCCGTGTTCAGTGGATGTTACTATAGTGTATGCTTCTGCCACTGATATTACATGTGATATAGAACAGGTTACTAATGACAACAATCCGTGTTCAGTGGATGCTACTATAGTGTATGCTCCTGTCACTGATATTACATGTGATATAGAACAGGTTACTAATGGCAACAAGCCGTGTTCAGTGGATGCTACTACAGTGTATGATTCTGTCACTGATATTACATGTGATATAGAATAGGTTACTAATGACAACAACAACCTAGAAGCACTAAAGCAAAAGGGTCGAAGCACCCCAATACACTGCGTTCCAAATTATTATGCAAATGTTATTTTTCAATGATTTTCCTAAATAGTCGATGCAAATGACAGTCAGTATAATCTTCAAGCCATCAACCGTTGGAGTATAATACAAATTTTATTGAACAAATCTCCTAATGATAAGTTTTTTTTCTACAAGCTAAAAACTCAAAATGCACTGTTTCACATTATTATGCACAACAGAGATCAAAACATTTTAAAGTTTGCAAAGAGAACTAAAACGGTCATTTGTTGAATTTGCAGCATCAGGAGGTCCTATTTACAGAAATCAAAAGCTCTTTTAATAAAAAAAAACTTAAGAGGCCAAGTTACATGTTAACATAGGACCCCTTCTTTGTATCAACTTCACAATTCTTGCATCCATTAAATTTGTGAGTATTTGGGCAGTTTCTGCTTGAATATCTTTGCAGGATGTCAGAATAACCTCCCAGAGCTTCTGTTTTGATGTGAACTGCCTCCCACCCTCATAGATATTTTGCTTGAGGATGCTCCAAAGGTTCTCAATAGGGTTGAGGTCAGGGGAACATGGGGGCCACACCATGAGTTTCTCTCCTTTTATGCCCATAGCAGCCAATGACACAGAGGTATTCTTTGCAGCATGAGATGGTCCATTGTCATGCATGAAGATAATTTTGCTACGGAAGGCACGGTTCTTTTTTTACCACGGAAGAAAGTGGTCAGTCAAACTCTACGTACTTTGCAAAGGTCATTTTCACACTGTCAGGGACCCTAAAGGGGCCTACCGGCTCTCTCCCCATGATTCCAGCCCAAAACATGACTCCGCCACCTCCTTGCTGATGTCGCTGCCTTGTTGGGACATGGTGGCCATTCACCAACCATCCACTACTCCATCCATCTGGACCATCCAGGGTTGCACGTCACTCATCAGTAAACAACACGGTTTGAAAAATAGTCTTCATGTATTTCTGAGCCCACTGCAACCGTTTCTGCTTGTGAGCAATGTTTAGGGGTGTCCGAATAATAGCTTTCTGCACACTTGCAAACCTCTGGAGGATCCTACACCTTGAGGTTCGCGGGACTCCAGAGGCACCAGCGGCTTCAAATACCTGTTTGCTGCTTTGCAATGGCATTTTAGCAGCTGCTCTCCTAATCCTATTAATTTGTCTGGCAGAAACCTTCCTCATTATGCCTTTATCTGAACGAACCCGTCTGTGCTCTGAATCAGCCACAAATCTTTTCACAGTACGATGATCATGCTTACGTTTTCTTGAAATATACAATGTTTTCATACCTTGTCCAAGGTATTGTACTATTTCACGCTTTTCGGCAGCAGAGAGATCCTTTTTCTTTTCCATATTGCTTGAAACCTGTGGCCTGCTTAATAATTTGGGACGTCCTTCTTAAGTAGTTTTCCTTTGATTGGGCACACCTGGCAAACTAATTATCACAGGTGTCTGAGATTGATTGCAATGATCCAAAGAGCCCAAAGAAACAATACCATCCATGAGTTTAATTTAAAAACGAATAATTAAATGTTTATGACACTTAAATCCAATGTGCATAATAATTTGGAACACGGTGTAGTGCCCCACATCCCCACTCTAGATAGAGCCCTCACTCTAGATAATGCCACTCAGTCTTTATAGAAAATAAATAAATAACTACATACCCTGATCCCGTTCCCGCATGGTCCAGTGGCAATGCAGATCTGCTCTCTTCTGAGCAGGTCTGCTGGAGCTGAACAAGCGGTGCATCGTTCAAAGGCGCTGATTGGCAGGGCAGAATCGACGCTACCGTCGTTGAAAGGCGCTGATTGATAGGTTATTTTGCCCCGCCAATCCGCATTATTGTAAGGCACATTATTCTAATGCGCTGAAAGGTCGGACACGGAACGTGCCCGGCTATCCAGCGCTAATGCATGTATTTGTACCTGCGTGCTATAGACGCAGGTACAATTACTGCAAGAGGGGGTCATTGTCGCTAGCACTGAGGCCCCCTCCGGTGCTAGCGACGCCTCCGGGCATGAGAGGGCTTATGTTGCCCGGCCTATACTTGTCAGAGGCTCGGCGGCACGGGCCCCGTAGTAGAGTCGCTACCGCTGTAGCAACCGTAACAGCTGCTGGCGGTGCCACCATGCATATGGGGGGCATGTCGGCTGATAGCCCAGCCCCCTCAAGCCGCGGGCCCCCCAGCAGTCGCTACGGCTGCTACCATGGTAGTTATGCTACTGATGAACAGTGTTGTCAGGGTCTTCCCCAGAGCGAAGTCCCGGGCAGAGTGCTAGTATAGGCTCTGCTCCGGGACTCTGTGGAATCCCCTGTCATCGCTGTCCACATATGGACAGCAGTGTCTCGGGCTTCCCCAGATCTGGACAGTGATGTCAGGAGCACAGCTGGAGTCCCAGTAGGAGCGCCACTAGAGCTCTGCCTGGGACTCCAGCTCTGGGGTTGCCCCTGACATCTCGGTCCATATATGAACAGTGGTGTCAAGAGCAGAGCTGGAATCCCAGGTAGAGTGCTAGAAGCGGCTCTGCTCCAGGACTCCAGCTCTGGGCAAGCCCCTGAAATCACTGTCCATATATGGAC
Source organism: Rhinoderma darwinii (assembly GCF_050947455.1). Lineage (NCBI taxonomy): Eukaryota > Metazoa > Chordata > Amphibia > Anura > Rhinodermatidae > Rhinoderma > Rhinoderma darwinii. The sequence continues at coordinate 643,391,082 of NC_134687.1, read as the reverse complement.
ACTGATGTCAGTGACTTCCCCAGAGTTCCGGAGCAGCGCCTATACTAGTCTTCTGCTTTGGGACAACGGCTCTGCGAATGCCCCTGACCTCACATTCCGGTCCAGGAGGATCCCCTGACGTCACTGTGTATGGACAGTGACATCAGGGGCTCATCCAGCAGAGGAATCCCTGGCCAAAGCGTCGGCAACCCTCTGGCTGGGGATTCCACTACTAGAGAGCCCCAATGGAGCTATCTACTGGGGGGGAGGTGGCACTATCTACAAGCAGTGTGTGTGGCAGAATCTACAGGGGGCACTGTGGCATTAGCTACGGGTGGGTGGGTGTCAGTATATCTACAGAGGGCACCGTGGCAGTATCTACAGAGGGCACTGTGGCAGTATCTACAGAGGGCTCTGTGGCACTATCTAAAAAGGGACTGCCCAATCTTGACATTTGTGTGTCTGCCAAACGCTGCCAACTGAGCCGCCGGACTGCGTTTAGCAACACTTAAACTGGATTGTTGAAATAAGCACGTGGAGAAATCTCGCAAATTTCCATCAAGTCTAAACCTAGCGCTATTATTTTAGTAATGTATTGTAATAGTAATTTTCTATTGTTATAGTAGTTCAACTACACATTTTTTCTATTTGTGGCCCACTTACCCGGCCGTGTTTGAGACCCCTGCTCTAGGATTAGTATCAAAATTTTTATGTTAAAGGGAAGGTGTCATGATTTTTTTTAAATTATATTGCTTTTAATATAATTTAAATAAAAATTGTATTTATTTTTGTCACTTTCTACTTTTTAATGTATTCAAACTTTTACTTCTCTATGGGGCTGACATTTTTTTTCATCTCTGTATGTGTCGATTAACGACACATACAGAGATGGAATATGGCAGCACAATGCATAGGACTCCATGAACGGCAGCCGTTCATTGCTTCTGCTATCTGGCTCTGTACTGCGCAGATGCAGGTCAGAGTCACACAGCAGAGAAGCCGGTTTGTAGGGAGATAGGCGCCATTATTAAGACCATCTGCACTGCAGGTAAGGTGTGTGTCTCTTTATGTCCCTCTCTCTCTCACAGGCCCCTGCCCCCCCGTCGCTAGATGTATTGTCTGTGTGGACGGTGTGCGGAGCTAAACTTGTCTGACGTAGTAGAGCGAAGTGTGTGTGTGTGTGTCTATGTAGCAGTGCTGAGTGTGTGTGTCTGTGTAGTAGAGCTGAGTGTGTGTGTGTCTGTGTAGCAGTGCTGAATGTGTGTGTAGCAGTGCTGAGAGTGTGTGTGTCTGTATGTAGCAGTGCTGAGTGTGTGTCTGTGTAGCAGAGCTGAGTGTTTGTATGTATGTATGTAGCAGTGCTGAGTGTGTGTGTATGCATGTATGTATGTAGCAGTGCTGACTGTGTGTGTATGTAGCAGAGCGGAGTATGCACGTGCGCCGCTGATACTTCATAGCTGCGAATTAGCGGCGAACACACACACACACACACACACACACACTCACACACCAAACATGAAAAATCAAATGTAATCAAGCATTTTTTTATGCGGTTTTTGGTACGTAAAATGCGCAAAAAAAACTGTCAAATACACGCCGTGTGAACCAGTCAACCGAAAAGTCATTCACTTCACTTTCATCGTTCTAAGGGTATGTTCACACGCAGTAAACATCTCGAGAAACGACTGAAAAATCGGAAACAGAACACCTACAGACATCTGCCCATTGGTTTCAATGGGAAATACGGCATTCTGATCCGACGGGGGGGTTTTTACGCGGCCGTTTTCCAAAAACTGCACGTAAAAAGTCGCCCGCCAAAAATAGGTTTTTGGAGACGTTTTTCATTGACTCCAAAAACGGCCGTAAAAAAGTGCCGCCAAAAATGCGAGTTTGATTAAAAAATGGCTGAAAATCAGGAGCTATTTTCCCTTTGTTTAGTAAGCGTGTGAACACACCCTTAGCCTTTTGCTGTGTCCTATAGCTTCTGCCAGCTGCAGAATCACACCCAAAATGGCAGCCGGACACTGCTTAGCAATTTGAAGACACCTTGTCCTGGCTTGTAGGATGGGGGGGGTGAGGTTCCCTCCCACATTTACGACAGCTGTGAGTCCGTTTGCTTTGCCTTATTCACCTTGCTGTAAGTCTGGGAAGTGCTCCCTCCGGTGGCCAAAATAGGAAAACATGTCAAATGATTATTAAATTTTTAATACTTTCCACCATGTGGAAGAAAGAAAAAATACAGCAAAAAACGTAAAAAATATAATAGAAATAAATAACTTACTTAAAAAAAAGGTTTTATTCCCGACACATTCCCTTTAAACATTTTTCTTTAGACTTTTCTTTTAGATTTTTGCATTTTTCATTATCTGTATTTAAAAATAATTAAAATATCTTGCACTTTTCCCTCTGCTAACATAGGATCCACCATTCATATTAGACTGATCCTTCCTGTTCTGTAGAGATCACTTCTCAGCAGTCATCTCATTATTATCACATGCAGAATTACACTGACGGGTAACACCCATATATAGATAGCACAAGATCCACCATTGACAATAGGTGATGGACACAGCTCCCCTCCTCCCCCTCTCTGCACAATGACCTCTGCAGAGAATTTTTTTTTTTTTTTTTAAACTACAATAAAAAAAATTAAATAGATTAAAAAAATTTTTATAATACGTTTCACTGTCTGATTTTAATTAACGAATTAAAAAAATAGTTATTTGGCTGTGTTTTTTTGCATTCATCATGTAGTTTAAATAACGTGTTCACTGTTCGGGTCGTTACGATCGTGGTGCTATATATGTGTCTTTTTTTTTTATACTTGTACAAATTAAACCACCTTATGGTAAAAATTGTTACTGTGAACTTTTACGTTTTTAAAATAAACTTTAATTGTATTTAATATATATTTTTTAGTCCCACTAGGGAACTTCACGATGCAATCTGCTGATCGCTGACATATTGCTTTGCTATACTGAGTATGCACAACTAAATAGGATTATAGTCATGACAGGCCCGTCGGCCTTTGTTAGGCCATCGGCTGCCATGGCATCCCATCCGCGGTCGGTTTACGTGTTTGCAGGTCGTTGATGGCTGACAGAGGGAGCTCCCTCCTTATATCACACCACTTAAATGCTGTGGTCGCTATTGACCGTTGCAGCTCCCTCGGTGATCACACGAGCACAGCATCTTCATTGGACACTTGTCTTCCAGCCCTGACACTGTAAGGCTGAGTTCACACGACCTATTTTCAGGCGTAAACGAGGCGTATTATGCCTCGTTTTACGTCTGAAAATAGGGCTACAATACGTCGGCAAACATCTGCCCATTCATTTGAATGGGTTTGCCGACGTACTGTGCAGACAACCTGTCATTTACGCGTCGTCGTTTGACAGCTGTCAAACGACGACGCGTAAAAATACAGCCTCGTCAAAAGAAGTGCAGGGCACTTCTTTCAGACGTAATTTGAGCCGTTCTTCATTGAACTCAATGAAGAGCAGCTCAAAATTTATGGCTGTCAGAGAAGCCTCGCAAAATGCGAGGAGCATTTACGACTGAAACGAGGCAGCTGTTTTCTCCTGAAAACAGTCTGTCTTTTCAGACGTAAAAGCCTGCTACCGTGTGCACATACCCTAAGGCTGATGGTTTTATACTGACAACTCATGGCCTATAAAAAGTCTCATGTGGTAATGCCTGTTATACATTCGGTATGTCTTAACCCCTTCCCTCTGCAATTATTTTTTAGGTTTTTAATTTTTGTTTTTTCCTCCCCACCTTCCAAATTACATAACTTTTTTATTATTCTTTCGATTATAGCCAGCAGAATAGAGGACCGGGTCTTCTGCCAGACTTGTGGGAAGTACCTAAATGCAGAGACAGCTGCGGGTACCTGAGATGTAGCTGGAGTAGGAAGAGGGATTCATGGATGTTGGCGGTAGACAATGTGGAATGGTGTGGAAGTAGTGGACTCACTTGTGTGGTTGTTATGTGAGAACTTGGCCCATGGAAGAAGCTGTACCCAGTCATCCTGCTGCATGGAGATGACATAACGAAGATAATTCTCCATGATCTGGTTAATCCTCTCGAATTGACCATTGGACTGGGGATGGTAGGCTGAAAAAAAGTCCACTTTCACATCCAGGAGCCTACAGGGGGATCTCCAGAATTTCGAGTGGAACTGAACCCTCTGATCAGACACGATATAAAGGGGCAAGCAGAAGATGTGCTGAATGAAGAGATTTGCCAGTCGAGGAGCAGAAAGTAGGCTTGTCAGTGGAATAAAATGTGCCATCTTCGAGAACCGGTCCACCACCACTGAGACCATATTGCATCCTGCTGAGGGAGGAAGATCTGTGACAAAGTCCATTGCAATATGCTGCAAGGGGCCGTTGGGCACAGGCAGATGTTGGAGCAGACCGGCAGGCTTGGAATGAGCAACCTTGTTAGACGCACAGACAGTGCAGGAAGAGACAAAGTCCACGATATCTTTGGGCAGTGTGGGTCACCAAAAATGGCGAGCAATCAGATCTTGAGTCTTATGAACACCCACGTGCCCAGCAAGTTTGTAGCTGTGTCTACAGCGAAGAATTCTCCTCATGTCTGCCAACCGAACAAAAGCCCTCCCCGGAGGTATGTCTAACTTGCAGGGGATTAGCAGTAATAATGCAGGATGGGTCTGTGATACATTGAGGAGTCTCCACAGTGTCTTTTTTTTGTTTCAAACGACCAGGACAGGGCATCAGCCCCCACATTTTTGTCGGTGGGACGGTAGTGAAGCACAAATTGGAAATGGGTGAAGAACAGCTACCACTTGGCTTGACGGTTTTTAGCCGTTGAGCCAACTGGAGATAAGTGAGGTTCTTGTGGTCGGTCTATATCAGGATGGGGTGAGCTGCGACCTCTAGCAGAGGTCTTCACTCTTCCAGAGTGTAGCGTCTATGGCCGCGGTTCGGTCGGGTTCACTCACTCCCAACGCCCGCAGCCATGGATCTGTGAGTGCTGGTCCCCATCTCCTTCCTAGGAGATGCCAGCGCTCACTTCCGCTCCGGTCCGCAGTGTCCCATACGGTGTGCGCGCATGCTTGTGCCCGCTCTTAAACGGCCAGCGAGTGCGCATGAAAATAATCATGATCATCAACCCACATGATTTCCTGGTCTATAAGAAGGCACCAGCCCTTCTGATCCTTGCCTGAGTGTTGTTAGTATATCCCAAGTCTGTCTTGCAAATGGTCCCTTAGTGTTTCCCATTCCAGTTGTTACCTGTTCCTGTATCTCGTGCTGTGTTCTTGTTCCTGTGCCTACTATTGTTGGAGTCGTGTCCTACTGCACCTGCTGTCATGTGCCATGTCCAGTGTCTTCTGCCACGTCCAGTGTCTTCTGCCACATCTTGTACTGCCTGCCACATCTGGCGCAACCTGCTCCACCGACCTCCATCCGTGCTGAAGCCACAGCCACTGTCTGGACTAGTTCAGGTACCCGAGTGTTACGAACTGCTATAGACTTTTGTATAGACTGAGACCTGGTCAGCTGTCCAGAAGATACAGTCAGAGATCCATGACCTTCGCACACGCCAGGATTAACTCCTTGAGGCTGTAAATTCTATCATGGTCCGTCTGGATCTACTCACTGTTCCACCTCCGGTTTTTCCTCCAGAGGCTGTTGCTGTACCACTGCCCGTTGCTCCTCCTGTACGTTCCAGATCCACAGTTTCTCTGCCTCTTCCTCATTGTTATGACGGTGATCCAGAGCATGTAGAGGATTTATTAACCAATGCATGGTTAATTTTAGGCTACGGGTTCATCTCTTCCCCTCCGAGGAGGCCAAGGTAGCATTGATCATCTCCCTTCTTGCTGGCAAGGCCCTTGCATGGGCGAACCCAATCTTGGAACAACAAGGACCTGTATCCTCGGACCTAGCCTTGTTCCTGCAGTCCTTTCGTGCTGTGTTCGAGGAGCCGGGTCGAACATCTTCTTCCGCGGCCACTCTGTTGACCCTCAAGCAAGAGGGTTCCACAGTAGGGGAGTATGCTATCTCCTTCCGTACCCTGGCAGCCGAGCTGGCATGGAACAATGAGGCACTGGTGGGGACCTTCTGGCAGGGACTGTCCTCTCATCAAGGACGAACTGGTGCCCCGCGACCTTCCTTCTACCTCGGATGCCCTCATCCTGTTAGCCACTCGGGTTGAAATGAGAATACGGGAGCACACTCAAGAGGTTGGGCAGGAGAGCCGGGTCCACAGACCAGCACCCTCGGTCCAGAGACCACTATTGCCTTCCCCTAGTTCACTACCTGAAGAACTCATGCAGGTAGACAGAGTCCGGTTGTCTGAACAAGAGAAGCAGCGAAAACGCTCCTCTGGAGTATGTATGTATTGTGGCCTTAAGGGTCATTTTGTGCGCCAATGCCCACAGAAACCGGGAAACTCCAGTACCTAGGGTTGGTTGGAGAGGCAACTCTAGGTGGGACATCTCCAAATGTTAAAACATCTTCCAAATGATCGATTCCTGAGTCCATCATCTTCGTAGAGACGTCACATCGCTCCTCCGCCTGTCTTGACTCTGGAGCAGCTGCTAATTTCATCCAGCAGGATCTAGTGGATCGTTTACATCTACCCACAGTTCTTCTGGAGAGACTCCTGGTTGTTGCCTCTGTGAATGGTCTACCATTGCCCGATCAGATTGTGTTCATCACAGAGCCGTTAACACTATTAGTTACATAGTTACATAGTTACATAGTTACATAGTTAGTACGGCTGAAAAAAGACACATGTCCATCAAGTCCAACCAAGGGAAGGGAAAAGGGAAGGAAAAATTTCTACACATAGGAGCTAATATTTTTTTTTGTTCTAGGAAATTATCTAACCCTTTTTTAAAGCCATCTACTGTCCCTGCTGTGACCAGCTCCTGCGGTAGGCTATTCCATAAATTCACCGTTCTTACTGTAAAGAAGCCTTGTCGCCTCTGCAGCTTGAACCTTTTTTTCTCCAGACGGAGGGAGTGCCCCCTTGTTTTTTGAGGGGGTTTTACAAGGAACAGGATATCACCATATTTTTTGTATGTGCCATTAATATATTTATATAAGTTAATCATGTCCCCCCTTAGTCGTCTTTTTTCAAGGCTAAATAGGTTTAATTCTTTCAATCTTTTCTCATAACTTAAATTCTCCATGCCCCTTATTAGCTTCGTTGCTCTTCTTTGTATTTTTTCCAACTCCAGGGCATCCTTTCTATGAACTGGAGCCCAGAACTGAACTGCATATTCTAGATGGGGCCTCACTAATGCTTTGTAAAGTGGCAATATTACATCTCTGTCCCGCGAGTCCATGCCTCTTTTAATACACGACAATATCTTGCTGGCCTTTGAAGCAGCTGATTGACACTGCATGCTGTTATTGAGTTTATGATTTACAAGAACACCCAGATCCTTCTCAACAAGTGAATCCGCCAGTGTAGCTCCCCCTAGGACATATGATGCATGCAGGTTGTTGGTACCCAGATGCATAACTTTACATTTATCTACATTAAACTTCATCTGCCAAGTGGACGCCCAAACACTTAGTTTGTTTAAATCTGCCTGTAATTCATGAACATCTTCCATAGTCTGAACTATATTACATAGCTTGGTGTCATCTGCAAAAATAGAAATAGTGCTATTAATCCCATCCTCTATATCATTAATAAATAAGTTGAATAATAGTGGTCCCAGCACTGAACCCTGGGGTACACCACTTATAACCGGTGACCATTCAGAGAAGGAATCATTGACCACAACTCTCTGGATACGGTCCTTGAGCCAATTCTCAATCCAATTACAAACTATATTTTCTAAACCTATAGTCCGTAATTTACCCATTAGGCGTCTATGGGGGACAGTGTCAAATGCCTTTGCAAAGTCCAAAAACACTAAATCCACAGCGGCCCCTCTGTCTAGACTTCTGCTTACCTCTTCATAAAAACAGATTAGGTTAGTTTGACAACTTCTGTCCTTAGTAAAACCATGCTGGCTGTCACTTATAATGCTATTTATTGTCACATAATCCTGTATATAGTCCCTCAATAGCCCCTCAAACATTTTCCCCACGATGGATGTTAAGCTTACTGGTCTATAATTACCCGGGGAAGACCTAGAGCCCTTTTTGAAAATAGGCACCACATTTGCCCTGCGCCAGTCCCTTGGCACTATACCAGTCACTAGAGATTCTCTGAATATTATGAAAAGGGGGACAGAAATAACTGAACTAAGCTCTTTAAGAATTCTAGGGTGTAACCCATCTGGTCCCGGAGCCTTGTGCACATTTATTTTATTTAATTTAGCTTGGACCATCTCTACATTCATCCAATTCAGTATATCAGCCGATATATTAACAGCACTGGCACCGGCTACATCAGCTGCTCTTTCTTCAGTTGTATATACAGAGCTAAAGAACCCATTTAGTAACTCTGCCTTCTCTTGATCCCCTGTGATCAACTCCCCATTACCATTATCTAGGGGTCCTACATGTTCAGACCTTGGCTTTTTTGCATTTATATGCTTGAAGAATTTTTTAGGATTTGTTTTACTATCCTTGGCCACCTGCCTTTCATTTTGTATTTTTGCTAATTTTATTAAATTTTTACAGATTTTATTAAGCTCTTTATATTTTACAAAGGCTACAGCTGTACCCTCAGATTTGTATTTTTTAAATGCCCTTTTTTTGTCATGTATTGCCCCTTTCACAGAAGGTGTAAGCCATGTGGGGTTTAATTTGAGTCGTTTATACTTATTACCTGTAGGAATAAATTTTGCACTATAATAACTCAAAGTAGATTTGAAAATCTCCCATTTATCATTTGTTCCATTATTTGACATTAGTTCTTCCCAGTCCATATCCTGAATTGGCTTTCTTAAAATTAAATGTTTTTGCCCTCCCAGCCTGCGTTTGTTTTTTACAGTATAGGTAAAATGTAACTATATTGTGATCACTGTTACCGAGGTTTTCACGAACATTGACATTCCCAACAAGATCTGCATTATTAGAAATGACCAGATCCAACAGAGCTTCACCTCTAGTCGGGTCTTCCACAAACTGGCCCATAAAATTTTCCTGCAACAGGTTGAGGAAATGTCTCCCCTTTGCAGTTGAAGCCGAACCATGACACCAATTAATATCCCGGAAATTAAAATCTCCCATTATCACTACAGTACCCGCCTGTGCAGCCCGCTCCATCTGTTTATATAGCTGAACTTCCATCTCCTCAGTTATATTGGGGGGTCTATAGATTACACCAAAAGTAATTTTTTCAGTGTTTACCTCCCTTTCTAGTTCCACCCACAAGGTTTCAACCTCCTCACAGTCTTCACCCACTATTGTCTCTTTCACACTCGCCTTCATATCACTTCTCACATACAGACATACACCACCACCTTTCCTATTTGTCCTGTCTTTACGAAAAAGTGTAAAACCCTGTAGATTTACAGCCCAGTCATGTGAAGAGTCCAGCCATGTTTCAGCAACACCAACTATATCTATATTTTCTTCCAGTATCAAGGCCTCCAGCTCCCCCATTTTACTTGCTAGACTTCTGGCATTTGTGAACATACACTTTAACTTGCCTGTCAGTTTTTCACTTTTATTATCAGAAATGTGATTTGACATTAATCGGTCCTTTTTATTTACACTGATGTTTTGTAACGAAAGGATCTCCTTATCCTGTTGTCTAGTCCTCTCCCCACATTCTGTTTCTCCCCCCACCAATATAGTCTGACCCCTCTCTAACCTGGCTACCCCTTTTTTTTCTACATTGACCTCCCTCCTCAGCCCTAGTTTAAATACTCCGCCACCCCAGCTAGAATTCTCTCCCCCAGCACAGCGGACCCCCTTCCATTTAGGTGCAAATCATCTGCAGAATACAGTTTGTACCCCAATGAAAAGTCAGCCCAGTGCTCTAGGAACCCAAATCCTTCTCCTCTACACCAAGACTTCAGCCATGCATTTAACTCCCTAAGCTCCCGCTGTCTTTCCTGTGATGCGCATGGCACAGGCAGTATTCCTGAGAATACAACCTTGGAGGTCCTTCCCTTCAGCTTGTAGCCTAGTTCTTTAAAATTATTCTTAAGGCTCCTCCACCTACCATTTATTCTGTCGTTGGTACCGACATGGACCACGACAGCTGGATCATCACCAGCCCCTCCCAGCAATTTGTCCACCCGTTCCACCACATGCCGAACCCTGGCACCAGGGAGACAGCAAACCATTCGGTTGAGGTGGTCTTGGCGACAAATAATTCTATCCGTCTTCCTGATTATAGAATCCCCTACGACTATCAATTGTCTTGGCTTACCTGCATTACCATCCCGCCGACTACTAGCTGGGCTGTTCTCCCGGCTGTTAGGGAGATCAGTATCCACTAGGGCTGCCATTTCTGAGACTGACACCCTCGCATCATCACCCAACTTGGCAATTTTGCCTGGAATGTCAGAAACCGGATCGGCCTTCCTTGTCTTTGACCCCTTTCTACTGCCCCTAACTACATTAACCCAGCTACTTACCTGATCCTGCTCACCCATGTCTTCACCCTCCAGTTGTAACCCACTAACTGCATGCTCTGTGAGCAGCAAGCTCCGTTCAAAATTGTCTATCCTCCTCAGTGTTGCATTCTGCTCCTCCAGATCTCTAATACGAGCTTCCAGGTGAACTATATGCTCACATCTGCCACAGAGATATTCACCCTGGAACTCCAGCTCCAGTCGTGCATACATATGGCAAACTGTGCACTGAAGAAAACCTCCAATCTTGCTGTCCATTATCCCAGTTACAAAAAAACAGCGAACAGGTGTTAACCAAAAAGATAAAGAAGTAGAAGAGCACTTACTTGGGCTTTAACTCCTCTTTTGAACTCCGGTTTTTGGAACTCCACTTAATATACAAACCACTTGCTATTCAAGGCACAGAGCAGGCTCTACAGAGTAGTGAGGCCTATGCGTCGGAGCTCTTCATTCGGAGAAGATCGCCTTCCTTATACTCCCTAAGACTATCAATCCTATCCTGCTGGGTCTGCCATGGCTTTGCCTACACGCCCCGGTTCTTGACTGGGGTTCCGGAGAGATTCTTCAATGGGGTTTCAGATGACCTAGCCATTGCCTGTCACAAGTTCGTCCTGTTATGCTCCCTCTGCCTCAGTCACTCTCCGATCTACCATCTCAGTATGCCAGTTTTGCGGATGTCTTCTGAAAGCGAGAAGCTGAGACGTTGCCTCCACATCGGAATTATGACTGCTCCATTGAACTGGTTCCAAATGCTTCTCTTCCCCGTGGATGGGTATATCCTCTCTCCTTGCCAGAGATTTTATCCATGTCAGCCTATATCAAGGAGAATTTGGAGAGGGGTTTTATACGAAAATCTTCCTCCCTGTCTGGGGCTGGCTTCTTCTTCGTTAAGAATAGAGACGGATCTCTTCGACCCTGCATTGACTACCGTGGTCTCAACCAGATCACGGTCCAGAACAAATACCCATTGCCACTTACACTACCGTTCAAAAGTTTAGGGTCACCCAGACAATTTTGTGTTTTCCATGAAAACTCACACTTATATTTATCAAATGAGTTGCAAAACGACTAGAAAATATAGTCAAGACATTGACAAGTTTAGAAATAATGATTTTTATTTGAAATAATAATTTTCTCCTTCAAACTTTGCTTTTGTCAAAGAATGCTCCATTTGCAGCAATTACAGCATTGCAGACCTTTGCCATTCTAGCTGTTAATTTGCGGAGGTAATCGGGAGAAATTTCACCCCATGCTGCCAGAAGCCCCTCCCACAACTTGGATTGGCTTGATGGGCACTTTTTTGCGTACCATACGGTCAAGCTGCTCCCACAACAGCTCTATGGGGTTGAGATCTGGTGACTGCGCTGGCCACTCCAATACAGATAGCATACCAGCTGCCTACTTCTTCCCTAAATAGTTCTTGCATAATTTGGAGGTGTGCTTTGGGTCATTGTCCTGTTGTAGGATGAAATTGGCTCCAATCAAGCGCTGTCCACAGGGTATGGCATGGCGTTGCAAAATGGAGTGATAGCCTTCCTTATCCAAAATCCCTTTTACCTTGTACAAATCTCCCACTTTACCAGCACCAAAGCAACCCCAGACCATCACATTACCTCCACCATGCTTGACAGATGGCGTCAGGCACTCTCCCAGCATCTTTTCAGTTGTTCTGCGTCTCACAAATGTTCTTCTGTGTGATCCAAACACCTCAAACTTTGATTCGTCTGTCCATAACACTTTTTTCCAATCTTCCTCTGTCCAATGTCTGTGTGCTTTTGCCCATATTAATCTTTTCCTTTTATTAGCCAGTCTCAGATATGGCTTTTTCTTTGCCACTCTGCCCTGAAGGCCAGCATCCCGGAGTCGCCTCTTCACTGTAGACGTTGACACTGGCGTTTTGCGGGTACTATTTAATGAAGCTGCCAGTTGAGGACCTGTGAGGAGTCTATTTCTCAAACTAGAGACTCTAATGTACTTGTCTTGTTGCTCAGTTGTGCAGCGGGGCCTCCCACTTCTCTTTCTACTCTGGTTAGAGCCTGTTTGTGCTGTCCTCTGAAGGGAGTAGTACACACCGTTGTAGGAAATCTTCAGTTTCTTGGCAATTTCTCGCATGGAATAGCCTTCATTTCTAAGAACAAGAATAGACTGTCGAGTTTCACATGAAAGCTCTCTTTTTCTAGCCATTTGGAGAGTTTAATCGAACCCACAAATGTAATGCTCCAGATTCTCAACTAGCTCAAAGGAAGGTCAGTTTTATAGCTCCTCTAAACAGCAAAACTGTTTACAGCGGTGCTAACATAATTGCACAAGGGTTTTCAAGTGTTTTCTAATCATCTATTAGCCTTCAAACACAGTTAGCAAACACAATGTACCATTAGAACACTGGAGTGATGGTTGCTGGAAATGGGCCTCTATACACCTATGTAGATATTGCATTAAAAAACAGACGTTTGCAGCTAGAATAGTCATTTACCACATTAGCAATGTATAGAGTGCATTTATGATTAATTTAATGTTATCTTCATTGAAAAAAAACTGTGCTTTTCTTTCAAAAATAAGGACATTTCTAAGTGACCTGAACTTAGCTAAACTTTTGAACGGTACTGTATATCCGAGCTGTTTGCCGGGGGCTCATAACCTAATCCGGATTCGCCGGGGTGACGAATGGAAGACGGCATTTAACACCTGTGACGGGCACTACGAATCCCTAGTGATGCCCTTCGGACTGTGTAACGCTCCCGCAGTCTTTCAGGAATTCGTCAATCATATCTTCCGAGATATCCTCTATATGTGTGTTGTAGTTTATCTCGATGATATTTTGATTTTCTCCCCAGATCTGATGACCCATCGGAGGCATGTCCATCAGGTTCTCCTGCGACTAAGGGAGAATCGCTTATATGCCAAGTTGGAGAAGTGCGTCTTTGAAAAGAGGACTTTGCCCTTTCTGGACTACATCATCTCGGATCAAGGTCTTCAGATGGATCCTGAGAAACTAAAGTCTGTCCTGGAATTGTCACGTCCTCAATGCCTGGGGGCCATATAGCGGTGTCTGGGATTCGCCAATTTCTACCGGCAGTTTATTCCAAACTTCTCATCTCTGACGGCTCCCATCTATACCCTTACCAAGAAGGGTGTGAATGCCAAGGTGTGGACTCCAGAGTCAGAGTCTGCATTTATTAGCCTCAAGAAAGCCTTCACTTCAGCCTCTATCCTCCATCATCCTGACATATCTCGGCAGTTCTCATTGGAGGTGGACGCTTTCTCTATTGGTGCAGGTGCACTTCTGTTCCAGAGGAGCTCCAAAGGAAAGGCAGTAGTATGTGGCTATTACTCGAGACTTTTTTCTTCTGCAGAGCGCAATTCCTCTATTTTGCTGGCAGTCGATCGCATGAAGCGAAAAACAGATACAAAGAGAAGAGAGCCGCCTCAGTATATTCCAGGTACCAAAGTCTTGCTGTCCTCTCGGAACGTTCGTTTGAAGGTGCCTTCATACAAGTTTGCTCCCAGGTTCCTTGGTCCTTTTGAAATTCTGCAACAGATAAACCCTGTCTCCTATAAGCTGTGGCTGCCCCTACCCTCAGAATCCCCAACTCCTTTCATGTGTCCCTTCCTGAAACCAGTGGTCCTGAACCATCCCAGCGGTTCTTCCGATGTGTTCGAGGTGAGGGAGATTCTGGACTGCAAAAGGGTAGGAGGAAGGACTTTCTATTTGGTGGACTGGAGAGGGTTTGGTCCTGAGGAGAGCTCCTGGGAGCCGGAAGAGAACCTCAGTGCTCCTGCTCTCATTAAGAAATTCCTCTCTCGCTCTGGCCCCAAGAAAAGGGGGCGTAAGAGGGGGGATACTGTAGCAACATGGCCGCGGGCCACCGGGTTCACTCACCTCCCGAGGCCCGCAGCCATGGATCTGTGAACGCTTTTCCCCATCTTCTTCCTAGGAGACGCCAGCATTCACTTCTGCTCCGGTCCGCTGTGTCCCATAGGGTGCGCACTCACGCTCGTGCCTGCTCTTAAAGTGCCAGCGCGCAAACATGAAAATAATCAACCCACATGATTTCCTGGTTTATAAGAAGGCCCCAGCCCTTCTGATCCTTGCCTGAGCGTTGTTAGTATATCCCTAGTCTGTCTTGCAAATGGTCCCTTAGTGTTTCCCGTTCCAGTTGTTACCTGTGCCCTGTTACCTGTTCCTGTATCCCGTGCTGTTTTCTTCTTTTCTTGTTCCTGTGCCTAATAGTGTTGGAGACATGTCCTACTGCGCCTGCTATTGTTTGCCACTTCCAGTGTCTTCTGCCACATCTACTGCCCGCCACATCTGGCGCAACCTGCTGCACCGACCTCCATCCGTGATGAAGCCACAGCCACTGTCTGGACTAGTTCAGGTACCTGAGTATTACAAACTGCTATAGACTTACGAACTGCTATAGACTTTTGTATAGACTGAGACCTGGTCAGCTGCCTCTCCGCTACGGCGGAGCGGCCTAGTGGTTCCACACACCCTGTGACCATGACAGAGCCAATTTGATGGCCAGTAACTCTTGATCCCCAATAGAGTAATTGCGCTATGCAGGGGAAAAAAGTCTCGAGTGATAGCCACACACCACTGCCTTTCCTTTGAAACTTCTTTGGAACAGTAGTGCACCTGTACCAACAGAGGAAGCGTCCACCTCCAACGAGATCTGCCGAGACACGTCAGAATGATGGAGGATTGAGGCTGAAGTGAAGACTTTCTTGAGGCTATTAAATGCTGATTCTGCCTCTAGAGTCCACACCTTGGCGTTCATACCTTTCTTGGTAAGAATAGTGATGGGGGCCGTCAATGATAAGAAGTTTGGGATAAACTGCCGGTAGAAGTTGGCGAATCCAAAATAAAACGCTTTATGGACCGCAGTCTCCGAGGACATGGCCATTCCAGGACGCACTTTTCTTTCTCAGGATCCATCTTGAGACCCTGATCCGAGATGGTGTAGCCCAAGAAGGGCAGAGAATTTTTATCAAAAATGCACTTCTACAGCTTTACATACAGACGATTCTCCCTTAAACGCAGCAGAACTTGACGGACATGCCTCCAATGTGTCGTCTGATCTGGAGAGATAATCAAGATAGACCACAACACAGAAATAGGGGAGGTCTCGGAATATATCATTGGTTCCTGGAAGACTGCGGGAGCGTTACACAGTCCGATGGGCATCACCAAGTATTTGTAGTGCCTGTCTCGAGTGTTGAATACCGTCTTTCACTCATCACCTTGATAGATTCGGATCAAATTGTAAGCCGCACGCAAGTCTAGTTTAGAGAAAATCCTGGCTCCACGTATGCGGTCAAATAGTTCGGATATTAGTGGCAACGGGTCTTTATTCTTGACTGTGATCTGGTTGAGACCACGGTAGTCAATGCAGGGTCGAAGAGATTCGTCTTAATTTTTAACGTGGAAGAAACTGGCCCCCGGCCGCGGAAGATGATTTTCGTATGAAACCCCTCTCCAGATTCTCGTTGACATAGGTTGACCTAGACGGAGTCTCTGGCAAGGAGAGTGGATATACCCATCCACAGGGAGGCATTAGGAACCAGTTCAATCGGACAGTCGTACGCCCGGTGTGGTGGAAGCATCTCAGCCTCCTTCTTGCTGAAGGCGTCTGCAAACTGCAAATAATGAGTGGGTAATCCCGTTAACAACTGAGACAGAAGGCTAAACAGGATGGATCTCTGACAGGCAGCGGTGGAGACATTTGGAGCCCCATTGGAGATCCCCGAAATTCCAGTCCAGGACTGGGTCATGAAGCCGGAGCCAACGCAGGCCCAGCAAAACAAGATTCACAGCTTTAGGCAAGACGAGGAATGTAATCTGTTTGATATGAAGGGCTCCCACTTGGAGCTTCAGTGGCTTGGTCACAGACACCATAGGATCGGGCAGAGGACATCCATTCACCGAGGCAACAGCCAAGGGTGTCTCCAAGGAAACCGTCGGCAACTGGAGCTGATCCACTAGATCGTGTTGGACAAAGTTTGCCGCGGACGCGCAGTCCAGCTAGGCAGAGGCCTTCTCATCGGACAATATAATCACGGGTTTGGACAATTTTGGAGAGAGTTTCTTATATAGAGCTGTTCCGCCTAGGGTTGTTTCTCCAACCAATCCTAGACACTGGAGTTTTTTGGCTTCTGGAGACACAAACTCACAAAATGGCCTCCTAAGCCGCAATATAGACACAGTTCCGAAGTGCGTCTGCCTTTTTTTTTTTTCTCCTGCACTGACCATTTGAGCCGGTCCACTTGCCTAGGCTCTACTGGTGGAATCACTGATTAGAGATGAGCGAACCGGGACAACCGAACCCGGTTTCGGTCCGAACTTCCTGAAAAGTTCGGTTCGCAGCGTATCCGAACTTCACCGGGTTCGGCCGAACCCGTTTTGACCGAACCGGCTACATTTTGGCGCCTGCCACATGTTACATCTAAAATGGAGGATTTCACAAGGTCACCTGACATCAGGCTACCCCATAATGCCTTGCAAACTGCTCTCCCAGCCAATCGGGAGGCAGCATAGGGGCGGGCTCAAGCCTGCAATAAAAGTCAATGCACGGAGCTCAGCGGCCATTTTACAGACAGAAGCTGTAGGGATAGCATCTCTGTGCAGTAAGGGAAAGCTTTAGGAATCTAAAAGGCAGAAATCCACCAATCGAAGGGGCTCATCCACTACTCACTACTCAGCCAGTGTGTGAATACGCTTTTATAAGGGGCTCATCCCCGTTGCATCCAACTTGCAATACAGGCAGGCTTTGTAGTACTACAACGCCCAGCATTCCCTGAGTCAGTGCACAGTGGCTAATAGAAATTCTCATTCATTGCCATTTGGCAAGCCAGTGTCCGTGTGTGAATACGCTTTTAGAAGGGGCTCATCCCCGGCCGTTAACATAACAAACAAATAACAATACAACTTGCAATACAGGCAGCCTTTGTAGTAGTGAAAGTAGTAGTACTATAAGGCCCAGCATTCCCTGAGTGCACTGCGGCGTGGCTGATAGAAATTCTCATTCATTGCCATTTGCCAAGCCAGTGTCAGTGTGTGAATACGCTTTTAGAAGGGGCTCATCCCCGGCCGTTAACATAACAAACAAATAACAATACAACTTGCAATACAGGCAACCTTTGTAGTAGTGGTAGTAGTAGTAGTACTACAAGGCCCAGCATTCCCTGAGTGCACTGCGGCGTGGCTGATAGAAATTCTATGGTGGTACTACCTCTTTACGGTACTCTGCCGTGTGGCAATTTTTCTGTACCTTGCCGGAGGACGAAAACATGGCACAGTGACGTATCTGCAAGCAGAAAGTAAGGCGTGGGCAGGGCAGCAATGTAGGAACTACCGCTCTACGTAAACACATGGAGCGGCATCACAAGGCCATGTAGGACAATCGACATACCCCACCATCATCATGTTGTACATCTAATGAAGACCCCTCTGCAGCTGCTGCTGCTGCTCCGAGTCCCTGTCATCTAAGTAGTAGCCAGGACTTATCCACCATGTCGTTGTTGTCATCATCATCATCACTGTCATCTAGTGCTCCTCCTACGTCCCGTCAGTTATCCATTACGGAATAGTTGTCCAATAAGCAACAATATATACCCAGTCATCAACTTGTCGTGCGGCTTAATTCACACCTGGCTAAGTTGTTGGTGGTGCAGTCGCTGCCGTACCACCTGGTCGACTCCGCCGGCTTCAAGCAATTGATGGCGTGAGCTCAGCCTAGGTGGCGAATACCTAGCCGACATTACTTCTCCAAAACAGCTGTCCCTGCCTTGCACAAGCATGTGGAGGAAAAGTTGTGCCAGTCCTTGCAATTATCCGTGTGCAGCAGGGTACATGCCACCGTCGACACGTGGAGCAGCAACTATGGGCAGGGACAGTACATGTCTTTCACGGCCCACTGGGTCAATATTTTGCAGTCCGATGCACCACCGCAGCAATGCCAGGCATTACCACCTCCACGCTTGTATCTTTCTGGTTCAACTCCGGACACCAGGCGCCTACCATCCTCCTCCTCCTCCTTGCCTTCCTCCTTGGAGGTCTTCCCGTCCCCCACAGGACACAGCGTATCTTCCACTCCTCCTCCCTCCTCTTTTCATAGGTGCAAGGTGAAGCGCCACAACGCTGTCTTACACCTGCTGAGCCTGGGTGAGAAAAGCCACACAGGGCAGGAGCTGCTGCTGTGCATCAAGGAAGAAATCGCACGCTGGCTGTCTCCTCTGAAACTCACACTGGGCAATGTTGTCTCTGATAACGGGAAGAACGTTGTGGCTGCACTGCGTCTAGGTCACCTGACACACGCTCCTTGCATGGCACATGTGATCAATCTGGTCATAACACGCTTCTTAAAGTCATATGTTGCTTTGAAGGGTGTGCTGGCCATGTCCAGGAGGGTTTGCGTTCGCTTTAGACGTTCGTATGCATTTAAGCACGCCCTCCTGGACTTGCAGCGTCAAAACAATCTCCCAGAACACAGCCTGATTTGCGACGTTCCAACACGCTGGAATTCCACCCTGCACATGTTGGACCGTCTGTACGAACAGCGGAAAGCCGTGAATGATTTCCTGATGCAGCAGACGGGCAGCGTTTTGAGCCAGTGTAATTTCGAGCTCATGCACTGGCAGCTGGTTAGAGACGCATGTCGCGTTTTGAGGCCCTTTGAAGAGTTCACACGATTTGTGAGCCGTGACGCTAGCGGAATGAACGATGTTATGCCGCTGATATGCATTATGGAGCAAACGCTCACCGTGATGATTCAGCAAAGGATGGAGGAAGGATCACATCTGGCTATGGATGTTGAGGAGGAGGATGAGGACGAGGAAACAGGACCTGATAAGGAGCTGGATTTGGAGACGGAATCACAGGAAGGGATAGGGGACGAGGCAGCCGCACAACATGACAGTGATGGTGGTGATGACGAGTCTGACGACGACCTTGATGATGGACAACCATGGCAGTATGGGGCGGAGATGGAACCAACCGGGCCCTCTGAAACGCTGGCCAGTATGGCGAGCTGTATGCTTCGTTACTTGCGCGCTGACTGTCGTATTGTTAGCATGAAGCAAAGAGATTAGTACTGCATAGCCACACTTTTAGACCCTCGGTATAAAGCCAGAATGGGGTAGTTTTTTGCGCCTTCCGAGAGGGAGGCAAAATTGGCTTATTATCGAGAGAAGCTATGCAGCCAGCTTGTCACGGCTTTCAAACGGCAAACACCTGCTGCAAGCATGTCTGACCGCTCCCGCTCTCCCAACTCTCCGCTCCCCACTGTCTCATCATTCCACCGCCTCTGGCAGAGCTACCTCTGCAATAGGCGGCTGCCGCAGCAGCAGCAGCCAATTCAGTTTGGAAAATATGATGACAACATTTTTACATCCAATACAATCACTCGTACCTGGACTGTGCCCTTTCTCCGTCAGAAATGCTGATCCCTGCCACATGGACTTCTGGGTCAGCAGATTGGATCATTGGCAAGAACTGGCCCAGTTTGCCATGGGTGTACTGTCTTGTCCACCCTCCAGTGTAGCGTCAGAGAGGGTATTCAGCGCAGCAGGGGGCTTCGTCACCCCTAAGCGAACAAGATTGTCCGCCAACAGCTTGGAAAATCTCACGTTTCTGAAAATGAATCAAGCGTGGATCGGTGAGGATTTTAAAACCCCTGTGCCTGATGCCACTGATTAGATCTGACATTGCTGCTGCTGCTGCCGCTGCCGCCTGCTACTGCCGCCTGCTACTACGGGATTCTGTCCTGTCCACTCTTTTTTTAATGTGCTGCTGCTACTACCACTACCACCCTTGCTGTCTGTTTTGGCTACCTCTACTACCACCAATACACCTCCACTGCCGCCCGTCTGCTACAAGCAGGCCTGAGGCCTGCCCCACCACAGGGCTTTGTCCTGTGACTGTCGTCCAGTCTCTTTTTTTTAATGTGCTGCTGCTACTACCACTACCACCCTTGCTGTCTGTGTTGGCTACCTCTACTACCACCAATACACCTCCACTGCCGCCCGTCTGCTACAAGCAGGCCTGCCCCACCACAGGGCTTTGTCCACTCCTGTGACTGTCGTCCAGTCTCTTTTTTTAATGTGCTGCTGCTACTACCAGTCTACCACCCTTGCTGTCTGTGTTGGCTACCTCTACTACCACCAATACACCTCCACTGCCGCCCGTCTGCTACAAGCAGGCCTGCCCCACCACAGGGCTTTGTCCTGTGACTGTCGTCCTGTCTCTTTTTTTTAATGTGCTGCTGCTACTACCAGTCTACCACCCTTGCTGTCTGTGTTGGCTACCTCTACTACCACCAATACGCCTCCACTGCCGCCCGTCTGCTACAAGCAGGCCTGCCCCACCACATGGCTTTGTCCACTCCTGTGACTGTCGTCCAGTCTCTTTTTTTTTAATGTGCTGCTGCTACTACCAGTTTACCACCCTTGCTGTCTGTGTTGGCTACCTCTACTACCACCAATACACCTCCACTGCCGCCCGTCTGCTACAAGCAGGCCTGCCCCACCACAGGGCTTTGTCCTGTAACTGTCGTCCAGTCTCTTTTTTTAATGTGCTGCTGCTACTACCAGTCTACCACCCTTGCTGTCTGTGTTGGCTACCTCTACTACCACCAATACACCTCCACTGCCGCCCGTCTGCTACAAGCAGGCCTGCCCCACCACAGGGCTTTGTCCTGTGACTGTCGTCCAGTCTCTTTTTTTAATGTGCTGCTGCTACTACCACTACCACCCTTGCTGTCTGTGTTGGCTACCTCTACTACCACCAATACACCTCCACTGCTACAAGCAGGCCTGCCCCACCACAGGGCTTTGTCCTGTGACTGTCCAGTGTCTTTTAATGTGCTGCTACTACTCACCCTTGCCAATAAAAAGGGTCAATTTTTGGAGGGCTTGTGAAAAGCCATTGCTTGTTGCTTTTACATCCATGTATAGAAGAACCCCGGCAGGCATCTGACAATAAAAAGGGTCCATTTTTGGAGGGCTTGTGAAAAGCCATTGCTTGTTGCTTTTACATCCATGTATGGAAGAACCCGGCAGGCATCTGCCAATAAAAAGGGTCCATTTTTGGAGGGCTTGTGAAAAGCCATTGCTTGTTGCTTTTACATCCATGTATAGAAGAACCCCGGCAGGCATCTGACAATAAAAAGGGTCCATTTTTGGAGGGCTTGTGAAAAGCCATTGCTTGTTGCTTTTACATCCATGTATGGAAGAACCCCGGCAGGCATCTGCCAATAAAAAGGGTCAATTTTTGGAGGGCTTGTGAAAAGACATTGCTTGTTGCTTTTACATCCATGTATGGAAGAACCCCGGCAGGCATCTGCCAATAAAAAGGGTCAATTTTTGGAGGGCTTGTCAAAAGCCATTGCTTGTTGCTTTTACATCCATGTATGGATGAACCCCGGGAGGCATCTGCCAATAAAAAGGGTCAATTTTTTTAGGGCTTGTCAAAAGCCATTGCTTGTTGCCTTTACATCCATGTATGGAAGAACCCCGGCAGGCATCTGCCAATAAAAAGGGTCAATTTTTGGAGGGCTTGTCAACAGCCATTGCTTGTTGCTTTTACATCCATGTATGGAAGAACCCCTGCAGGCATCCGCAAATAAAAAGGGTCAATTTTTGGAGGGCTTGTCAAAAGCCATTGCTTGTTGCTTTTACATTACATCCATGTATGGATGAACCCCGGCAGGCATCTGCCAATAAAAAGGGTCAATTTTTGGAGGGCTTGTGAAAAGCCATTGCTTGTTGCTTTTACATCCATGTATGGATGAACCCCGGCAGGCATCTGCCACCATAAAGGGTAAATTTTTTGAGGGCTTGTCAAAAGCCATTGCTTCTTCTTTTACCACCTTATATGTATGAACCCTGGCAGGCATCAGCCGCCTAAAATGGTTAATTTTTGTACCTTTTTTAACAATGCATTAAGCATACAACATGCACAAGTGCAGTGGTTTCTGTTAGTTATCACCGTGTCCCATCCGTTTTCCTATAGCCATACATGTTGCCGTAACTTTGACACTAACTTTGCCTTAAAGACAGCTCAAAAGTACTTGGATACACTCATGGGTGACCTAAGAGTGTTATACAGGGCTTCTAAGGCTTTTAAACAGTGTTATACACGATTTTTAGGGGCTTTCTTGTATTACAGGTTCGGTCAAAACTAGTTCGGTCCGAATCGAACTTTTTCACGAAATTCGGCGAACCTGCCGAACCGAACTTTTCATAAGTTCGCTCATCTCTATCACTGATGAGGGAAGCAGGGGTTGCTGGAAAATAGGAGCCAGCCTAGGGAGTCTTCTCTCCCGGTGGACATCTTGGGACCGTTACCAGTTGCTCATGTCGATCCGGGTGGCCAGAAGGATGAGATTGTCCAGGGTAGGTGGCAGCTCTCGAGCGGCAAGCTCGTCTTTAATCATAGAAGACAGTCCCTGCCAGAATGTAGCCACCAAGGCCTCGTTGTTCCAGGCCATGGTATGAAACTGAATGTCGTACTCACCCATGGGGAAGTCTCCCTGGCAAAGGATCAGCAGTGATGCAGCTGCAGAAGAGACTCTCGCAGGTTCCTCAAATACTATACGTAAAGTCTGTAAAAAAAACAAAACTCTAAGTCGTGGATCTCTGGTTCCTGGCTGTCCCAAATGGAGTACGCCCATGCCAGGGCCTTGCCAGTAAGGAGAGAGATTATGAAGGCGATCCTTGCATCATCAGAAGGAAAGGCCTTTGCATGCACTCTGAAGTCAATCTGGCATTGGTTCAGAAACCCCCTGCAGGTCCTCGCGTCCCCGTCATAGCGAGGAGGTAGTGGCAGGGAGAATCGGAGATAGTCACTAGTACTGACAGGAGATGTAGCAAGAGGAACAGCAGGAGGAACAGGTGCCGTAAAGACTGCAGCTTGTGCATCTAGCCGATGTGCAATGGCATTCACCGCCTGGAGAAGTTGGTCATGTCGTTAGCAAAGATCTCGCATGTCTGCCTGTATGACTTGTGACCAGCGGGGTCCATGGCCTGAGCTTACTTATAAGTTAATCATGTCCCCCTTAGTCGTCTATTTTCAAGGCTAAATAGGTTTAATACCTTTAATCTTTCCTCATAACTTAGATTCTCCATGCACCTTATTAGCTTCATTGCTCTTCTTTTGTATTTTTTTCCAAATCTAGGGCATCCTTAATATGAACTGGAGCCCAAAACTGAACTGCATATTCTGCATGACGCTGCACTAATTCTTTGTGAAGTGGTAATATTATATGCCTGTCTGGTGAGTCCATGCCTCTATTAATACACGACAATATCTTGCTGGCCTTAGAAGCAGTTGATTGAAATTGTTGGTAGGGCGTGTGGTGGTGGTGGGGGGGCGTGTTGCTGTTGTGCTGTCAGGTCGGCTGTGGACGGTGTCGCTAGGGAGGGTGTGTGCATGCGCTTGCTCTTCCGCTGTCGGCGGACTGGGGCGAGGCTGGTCTCTCGCGGTAGATCACGTGGTCTTGTGCTTGGCTGGCGGAGGGGCGTGTGGTGGCATATCGCTGCTGCGGATGGGACGGTGCGGGAGGTGGAGAGCGTGTCAGCGTGCGCTCTCACTCTTCGGCTGTCGGTGGACTGGGACGGGACTAGTCTCTTGCGTGAGATCACAGTCTTGTGCTTGTCTCCCAGGCCTGCAGGGGGCGTGTTGCTGCTGCAGACAGTGTTGGGATCTGGAGAGAGGAGAGCGCGGTCCGTGGCGCGTCCCCTTGCCAGTTCGGCAGACGGGTGTGGGATTGATCTTTCACGGTCTTGTCCTTGTCTTCTGGGAAGTGGGAGCGTGCGCGCGCTCTCCCCTCTCTGTCTCTTGCGCTGTTTGCATCGGTGGTGTGCCCCCTTGCCATTGTGTCGGTTCGGCGAGTGGGTCTGTGTGGTCTCTCGTGGGAGATCGGTCTTTGCCTGGTCTGCTGGGGATTGGGAGCGTGCTCGCTCGCTCTTCTCTCTGGCTTTTGCTGTGGTGCTGTCCGTGGCTGGTTGGGCGGTGTCTCAGCTGTGGTGGCATGCCCTCTTGCCATTGCGCGCCCCATGGGGCTTTTGAATGTCTGGCGCCGAGTGTGGTGGCGCCAGTGTCTAGGTGGCGGAGGAGGGTGGGAGGAGCGTGTGGAGTGCCCCGGGGGTTTGTGCGGCCCTGCCTGTTGCGTGCTGCACTCAGCTGCGCATGTGTGTGCAGGTGAGAGGTTCTCTAACTACTTAGTTGCATAATATGCGATTTGTTACAATGCAGCTCGTCTGTTTTTCTATGTAAAATTCTGCTTAAATTATCTATGCACTATACTAGTACCATGAGTAGTATTTTGTAAACAGAATGTTATTTTATAACCTACTGGTGTTTGGCCAAGCAAACTGTCAATTACTATGAGCTTTAAAAGACGCAGAAAATCGAGCGTCCGTGGCCCTAGAAGAAGCTGACTGACGTCAGCGAAACGCCCGTCGGGACAACCCAGCTGTACATAAGGGAAAGTTTAATTGAGGGATGGTAATTTATGCTTGTAGGCTTGAACTCTATTTGCCCCGCTCTGCCTAAACACAGCGTTTGCATAGCGGAGCAATTCTTACAGACTAGCGAGGAGTTACGCTAGTCTGTATAAGCAGTGCTGTGTCTGTTGGGCCGTATGCCCACCTGTGGTAATAGTGTGGCATGGTTTATCGCAGCTCCACTCACATAACATCTGATTGCTGCAATCTCTATCTGACACACAAGCTTTAGGAGCTTGCTCTCACTAGAAATAAGTGAGAGCGACGTACAATACTGTTACACTTTTGGTTTGCTTCTGTAATCCGTTTACTCAGCGCGATTTGTGCCTCAATAACCAGGGCTGACACAGAGCGAAGCATTTCAATAGTTTAAACCTAAGTGCAGCAGTCTTTGGTGTTTGTGTTAGCCAAAATTAGTGTGTTAGGGTATGTGCACACACACTAATTACGTCCGTAATTGACGGACGTATTTCGGCCGCGAGTCCCGGACCGAACACAGTGCGGGGAGCCGGGCTCCTAGCATCATAGTTATGTACGATGCTAGGAGTCCCTGCCTCTCCGTGGAACTACTGTCCCGTACTGAAAACATGATTACAGTACGGGACAGTTGTCCTGCAGCGAGGCAGGGACTCCTAGCATCGTACATAACTATGATGCTAGGAGCCCGGCTCCCCGCACTGTGTTCGGTCCCGGACTTGCGGCCGAAATACGTCCGTCAATTACGGACGTAATTAGTGTGTGTGCACATACCCTTAGACTACTAGCTCCGTTCAAGTCTCATGCAAATAGCAACAATCTTTCCTATAAGGTACAAGTGTGCGTGTTTACTACACACTCAGTGTGTCCTTTAACCCCTTAGTGACTAAGCCTGTTTTGGCCTTAAGGACCACTTGAAGTGGAAATAACTTTGGAATGCTTTTATTTTTTTAAGCGATTCTGAGAGTGTTTTCTCGTGACACATTGGACTTTAAGTTAGTGGTAAAATTTGGTTGACACATTCAGTGTTTATTTATGAAAAACACCAAAATGTAGCAAAATTTTTTTTTTTTACATTTAAATGTATCTGCTTGTAAGACAGATAGTAATACCACACAAAATAGCTACTATTTCACATATTCCATATGTCTTCTTTGTGTTTGCATTGTTTTTTTAACGTCCCTTTTATTTTTCTAGAACGTTACAAGGCTTAGAACTTTAGCAGCAATTTCTCAAATTTCTTAGAAAATTTAAAAAGCCTTATTTTAGGGACCGGTTCCGTTCTGAACTGGTTTTGAGGGCATTATATTCTATAAACGCCCTATAAATCACCCCATTTTAAAAACGAAAACCCTCAAAGTATTCAAAACAGCGTTTAGAAAGTTTCTTAACCCTTTAGACGTTTCACAAGAAAGCAAATTAAAGGGGAAATTTACAAATGTCATTTTTATATTTTTATATTTTTAAACTCAGAAGGTTTTACCAGAGAAACGCAACTCAATATTTATTGCCCAGATTCTGCAGTTTTTTGAAATATCCCATGTGTGGCTCTAGTGTGCTACTGGATGGAAACACAGGCCTCAGAAACAAAGGAGCACCTAGTGGATATTGGGGCCTTCTTTTTATGAGAATATGTTTTAGGCACCATGTCGGGTTTGAAGAGGTCTTGTGGGGCCAAAACAAAGAAAACACCCCAAAAAAGACACCATTTGGCAAACTGCACTCGTCAAGGAATTTATCAAGGGGTATAGCTAGCATTATGACCCCACAGTTTTTTTTGCTGAATTTAGTATAATTAGGCTCTGAAAATGAAAATCTACATTTTTTTTCTAATAAAATGTCATTTTAGCTCAGATTTTTCCATTTTCACAATAGATAAAGGAGAAAAAAAACCACAACATTTGTAAAGCAAAGTACGGAAATACCCCATATTTGGTAATAAACTGCTGTTTGGACCGACGGCAGGGCTCAGAAGGGAAGGATTGGCCGTTTGGCTTTTGGAGCTCAAATTTTGCTAGATTGTTTTTCAGGTGCCATGTTTCAGTTGCAAAGCCCATGAGAGGCCAAAACAGTGGAAACCCCCAAAAGTGACCCCATTTGGGAAACTACAACCCTCAAGGAATCTATCTACACCGTGTTCCAAATTATTATGCATATTGGATTTAAGTGTCATAAACATTTAATTATTCGTTTTTCAATTAAACTCATGGATGGTATTGTGTCTTAGGGCTCTTTGGATCATTGTAATCAATCTTAGACAGCTGTGATAAATAGTTTGCCAGGTGTGCCCAATCAAAGGAAAACTACTTAAGAAGGATGTTCCACATTATTAAGCAGGCCACAGGTTTCAAGCAATATGGGAAAGAATAAGGATCTCTCTGCTGCCGAAAAGCGTGAAATAGTGCAATACCTTGGACAAGGTATGAAAACATTGGATATTTCAAGAAAACTTAAGCGTGATCATCGTACTGTGAAAAGATTTGTGGCTGATTCAGAGCACAGACGGGTTCGTTCTGATAAATGCATAATGAGGAAGGTTTCTGACAGACAAATTAATAGGATTAGGAGAGCAGCTGCTAAAATGCCATTGCAAAGCAGAAAACCGGTATTTGATGCCGCTGGTGCCTCTGGAGTCCTGCAAACCTCAAGGTGTAGGATACTCCAAAGGTTTGCAAGTGTGCATAAAGCTATTATTCGGCCACCCCTAAACAATGCTCACAAGCAGAAACGGTTGCAGTGCGCTCAGAAATACATGAAGACTAATTTTCAAACCGTGTTGTTTACTGATGAGTGCAGTGCAACCCTGGATGGTCCAGATGGATGGAGTAGTGGATGGTTGGGGAATGGCCACCATGTCCCAACAAGGCTGCAGCATCAGCAAGGAGGTGGCGGAGTCGGAGTCATGTTTTGGGCTGGAATCATGGGGAGAGAGCTGGTAGGCCCCTTTAGGGTCCCTGACAGTGTGAAAATGACCTCTGCAAAGTACATAGAGTTTATGACTGACCACTTTCTTCCGTGGTACAAAAAGAAGAACCGTTCCTTCCGTAGCAAAATTATCTTCATTCATGACAATGGACCTTCTCATGCTGCAAAGAATACCTCTGTGTCATTGGCTGCTATGGGCATAAAAGGAGAGAAACTCATGGTGTGGCCCCCATGTTCCCCTGACCTCAACCCTATTGAGAACCTTTGGAGCATCCTCAAGCAAAATATCTATGAGGGTGGGAGGCAGTTCACATCAAAACAGAAGCTCTGGGAGGTTATTCTGACATCCTGCAAAGATATTTAAGCAGAAACTGTCCAAATACTCACAAATTTAATGGATGCAAGAATTGTGAAGGTGATATCAAAGAAGGGGTCCTATGTTAACATGTAACTTGGCCTGTTAAGCTTTTTTTTATTAAAAGAGCTTTTGATTTCTGTAAATATGACCTCCTGTTGCTGCAAATTCAACAAATGACCATTTTAGTTCTCTTTACAACCTTTAAAATGCTTTGATCTCTGTTGTGCATAATAATGTGAAACAGTGCATTTTGAGTTTTTTACTTCTAATATAATATCTGTTATCATTAGGAGATTTGTTCAAAAAAATTAGCATTATACTCCAACGGTTGATGGCTTGAAGATTATATTGACTGTCATTTGCATCAACTATTTAGGAAAATCAGCGTAAAATAACATATGCATAATAATTTGGAATGCGGTGTAGGGGTATAGTGAGCATTTATACCCCACAGGTCTTTTGCAGAATTTATTGGAATTAGGCCATGAAAATGAAAATCTACATTTTGTTCCACTAAATTGTAGAATGTCTTCATGTTCACAAGGGATACTGGAGAAAAAGCACCCCAACATTTGTAAAGCAATTTCTCTCGATTACGGCAATACCCCACATGTGGTTATAAACTGCTGTTTGAACACACGGCAGGGCTCAGAAAGGCAGGAGCGCTATTTGGCATGCAGATTTTGCTGTATTGGTTTTTGGCCACCATGTCGCATATGCAAAACCCCTGAGGTACCAGAGTACAGTGGAAACACCAAGAAATGACCCAATTTTGGAAACTGCACCCCTCAAGGCATTTATCATTTGCCTGGACAAGACAGGGCTCAGAAGTGAAGAGCAACATGCGCATTTGAGGTCTATTTTGGTGATATTTTTTTTTTACAGCATTGGCCCACAATTGCAGGGCTCTGAGGTCAAATAGTAAAACAAACCCCTAAGAAGTGACACCCATATTGGACACTACACCGCTTAGGGCATTTTAAGGGGTGTAGTGAGCATTTTGACCCCACAGGAGATTCTACATTAGAAATTAGTGCCCAGCGGATGGTGCAAAGTGAAAATTTAGATTTTCCACTGATATGCCAATTTAGTGCACAATATGTTGTGCCCAGTTTGTGCCACTGAAGACAAATATATCAAACTGTTAAGCCAGTTCTCCTGGGTATGGCATTGTCATGTCTGTGGACGTCAACTGCTGTTTGGGCATGCTGTAGGGCTCATAAGAGAGGGAGCACCAGTTGGCTTTTGGAGCGCAGATTTTGCTTGGCAGTTCTGTTTCGGGTATTACTGGTATTTCAGTTTATAATATGGGGACGTATGTAATCTGTGCGGAGTACATCAGGGAATAATAAGAGTGTATAATAATGCGGTAAATAAATAATTCATAGATGTGTGGCCAGTATCGCACAGTCCGTGACAGCCGATGTCACTGTTCTGTCACCATGTGTTTTGACATGGTGACAGAAAATCACCATGACGTAACTGTACTTCATGGTGCCTTAATGCAGGGCAAACCATGACGTACAGTTACGTTAAGGGGTTAAGGAAG
The DNA here is from genome assembly GCF_050947455.1 of Rhinoderma darwinii. Lineage (NCBI taxonomy): Eukaryota > Metazoa > Chordata > Amphibia > Anura > Rhinodermatidae > Rhinoderma > Rhinoderma darwinii. The sequence goes on along the minus strand of NC_134687.1, from coordinate 643,361,268 downwards.
TCTGAATTGATACATTGGCTCCTAGGTTATTGGATGTTATAACTGTGTTGCCACTTATTCCAGCATTTTGCTTACCCTGCAAAACATTGTTTGATGCTGATAAAATATTAAAAATCAAGAATAAATCTTGCTAAAAAGTCCCTGCGTCTTATAAGTCCGCTCCTTACTTAACCCATTCCCGACCCGTGATGTTTCGGCACATGATGGGGAGGGGATGATTTGTGGAGCGGACTCACATGCTGAGCCCGTTCCATACACTGCAGGTGTCCGCTTCTGACACGCTGCTCTAACAGCCAGGAACAGCGATGGCGCTGTTCCTGGCCGTTTAACTAGTTAAATGCCACAGTCCATAGCGACCGCAGCATTTATAGTGGTTTTCCCATGAAGGACATTTATGACATACGCACAGGATATGTCATAAGTGTAAGATAGATGCGTGTCCCACCTCTGTCCCACCTCCCACATTCACTACTATGGGAGTTACGGAAACAGCGTAGCTCAGCGAGTTACACTGTTTCAGTAACTCCACATGTATTGCAGTGTATTGTACCAGCGATCTAATGATCACTGGTTCAAGTCCCCTAAGGGAACTAATAAAATGTGTACAAAAAAAAGTTAGATACATTTTCAGGAGTGTAAAAAAAATGTTTCAAATATAAAAAAAATTTGGTATCGCTGCGTCTGTAAAAGTCTGAAACTATTACAATATAGCATTATTTGACTCGCACAGTGAACGGCGTAATTTTTTTTCTCTTTAAAACCCCAGTATCGTTGTCTTTTGGTCACCATAGCGCTAAAAAGAATTAAATAAAAAGTGATAAAAAAATCGTATGTACCAAAAAAATGGTGCTAATAAAAACCACAGTTCGTCACGCAAAAAACGATGGATAAAATATAAGTTATGCCTCTCAGAATGTGCTCAAACTGAACAAATTATTTTTTTTAACCAATAGTTTTTTCTTTGTAAAATATGAATTTTTTTCTGTTGTCCAAAACCTGAGTGCGTCTTATAGTCCAGTGCGTCTTCAAGTCAGAAAAATATGGTACTCAATTCAGACTTATCTTCTTCATTAACCCTCCCCATTCACTCTTGGCTTTTTATAAAGCTTTATATACATCATATGCTAAGTGGGATTCGACATGTTATAGGGTGTTCCATAAGTGACCGTTCACCCTATCCCCATATGTTAATCTATTATTACTACAGCCGGTCTTTCGCAAGAGATTCAATATCTCAACTTCTTGCTCTCTTTTTCCTTTTCCTAATCCCCCTTTCCTATTTATTATTTGTTACTATTGGTGGTGCACATCAGGGTAGTGAAATAAGAATTTATAAAGTCTCAAAGAGGTGTTCATTATGCTGGTTGACATTGCATGCTGTTATTTAGTGTATGATTTACAAGTACATCCAGATCCTTCTCAACAAGTAACTGCCCCAATGGAGCTCCCCCTAGGACATATGATGCATGCAGGTTGTTTGTACCGAGATGCATAACTTTACATTTATCTACATTAAACTTCATTTGCCAACTGGATGCCCAAACACATAGTGTGTTCAAATCAGCTTTCAATTTACTAACATCTTCCATAGACTAAACACTACTACATAGCTTGGTGTCATCTGCAAAAATAGAAATAGTGCTATTAATCCCATCCTCTATATCATTAATAAATAAGTTGAATAATAGTGGTCCCAGCACTGAACCCTGGGGTACACCATTTATAACCGGGGACCATTCAGAGTAGGAATCATTGACCATAACTCTCTGGATACGGTCCTTGAGCCAATTCTCAGTCCAATTACAAACGATACTTTCTAAACATATAGTCTTTAATTTACCCATTAGACGTCTATGAGGGACAGTCAAATACCTTTGCAAAGTCCAAAAACACTATATCCACAGCGGCCCCTCTGTCTAGACTTCTGCTCACCTCTTCATAAAAACAGATTAGGTTGGTTTGACAACTTCTGTCCTTAGTATTATAAGTGACAACCAGCACGGTTTTACTATTTGTTGTCACATAATCCCGTATATAGTCCCTCAATAGCCCCTCAAGCATTTTCCCAGAAGGATGTTAAACTTACTGGTCTATAATTACCCGGGGAAGACCTAGAGCCCTTTTTTAAAATCGGCACCACATTTACCCTGCACCGGTCCCTTGGCACTATACCAGTCACTAGAGAATCTTTGAATATTATGAAGAGAGGGACAGAAATAACTGAACTAAGCTCTTTAAGAACTCTAGGGTGTAACCCATCTGGTCCCGGGGCCTTGTTCACATTTATTTTATTTAACTTCGCTAGAACCATATCTGCATTCAGCCAATTAACTTTATTATTCAATATATTAACAGCACTGGCACCGGCTACATCAGCTGCTCTTCCTTCTGTTGTATATACAGAGCTAAAGAACCCATTTAGTAACTCTGCCTTCTCTTGATCCCCTGTGATCAACTCCCCATTACCATTATCTAGGGGTCCTACATGTTCAGACCTTGGCTTTTTTGCATTTACATACTGGAAGAATATTTTGGGATTTGTTTTACTCTCATGGGCCACCTGCCTTTCATTTTGTATTTTTACAGATTTTATTAAGCTCTTTATAATTTACAAAGGCTACAGCTGTACCTTCAGATTTGTATTTTTCAAATGCCCATTTTTTGTCATGTATTGCCCTTTTTACAGAAGGTGTAAGCCATGTGGGGTTTAATTTTAGTCGTTTATACTTGTTACCTGTAGGAATATATTTTGCACTACAATTACCCGAAATAGATTTTAAGATCTCCCATTTATCATTTGTCCCATTATTTGACATTAGTTCTTGCCAGTCTATATCCTGAATTGCAGCCCTTAACCTGGGGATATTTGCCTTCTTAAAAAGTGTTTTTACAGACCTCATTGTCATGTCCGTGAATTCAGCCTGAGATGTGTGCTTTGTCTCATGACACATTATCTTGTTAACCACTTGATGCATCACGTACACGTACGTGATAAGCGTCATAGGGAAGTATAAAGTGCGCTCACGGGCTAATCGCCCTCCAAACTCAGCGAGTGTCAGCTGTGTTTTACATCTGCCGCCCTGGGACTAACGGCCAGGAACAGCGATCGCAATGTTCCGGGCCGTTTAACCCCTCAAATGCTATGGTCAATCGCGACCACAGAATCTGAGGCATTGAAAAGAGGGGGGCCCTCCGACATCTCATCGGCGCCCCCACAATGCGATCGGGGGATGCTGATGGTTGTCATGGAAGCCCAGGGGCCTGATGAAGGTCCCCAGGACTGCCTTCTCTCGACCTCTGTTAAGCCGTGCCTCTGGCAGGGCTTAACAGGAGCCTGTGAAAATGCCAATACACTGCAATACATCATTATTGCAGTGTATTGTACCAGCGATCTAACGATCACTGGTTCAAGTTCCATAGGGGTGCTATTAAAATATGTAATAACTATTAAACTTTTTTTTTATTAGCAGTGGAAAAAAAAAATATGAAAAGTTTAAAAAAACTAAAAAATGTCTTCTAAAGTAATGTAAAAAATGAAAGAAAAAAATAATTGGTATAGCCACGTCCATAAAAGTGAGAACTATTACAATATACCATTATTTAACTTGCGCAGTAAACGCTGTAAAATAAAAAGAATCTAAAACTTAATTTGGTCACTTTAGCTCTCAAATTAAATGTAATAAAAAGTGATCTAAAACTTGTATGTACCAAACAATGGTACAAATAAAAACGACAGCTTGCCCGGCAAAAAATAAGCCCTCATCCCGCTCAATCCACGGAAAAATAAAAAGGTTATGGCTCTCAGAATGCGGTGAAACAAAACCATTTAAAAAAAAACAAAAACCTATATAAATTTGGTATTGCCGTAAATGTATTGATATTGTATTGTATTGCTGGTTTTACACGGTGAAAGCCGTAAAAATGAAAACCGAAAAACAATGTTGGAATCAAGGTTTTTCCCAATTTCAGCCCACAAAGTTTTTTGTTTTTTTCAGTTTCCCAGTACATTATATGGTGCCATTAGAAACTGCAACTCCTCCCGCAAAAAATAAGCCCTCACACCAATCTATTGATGGAAAAATAAAAGTTATGGCTCTCGGAAGGAGGGGAGTGAAAAATGAAAAATAAAACAAATGGCAGTCCTTAAGGGGTTAAATGTAGACTGTGGCCAAGATTAGATTGTCTGTAACAACATTAACCCTTCCATGACCAAGGGTCATTGATGCCCCTGTGTCCAGGTCAAATCTTCCATTTCTGATATTCACTTCTTTAAACGATAATATCTTTGCAACTGCTCTGAATATCACAAAGTTTTTTACTTTCTTTTTTACAAAACTTATGGGGCTTTAATTTTTTTAGATTAGTTTATTAACCCTTTCGGGACTGAGCCATTTTTTTTTTTTTATTTTTTTTCATTTTCGTTTTTTCACTCCCCGCATTCCAACAGCCATAACTTTTTTTATTTTTCTGTCAATAGAGTGGTGTGAGGGCTTTTTTTTTAGCGGGAGGAGTTGTCGTTTTTATTGGTACCATTTATAGTTCCATATAATATACTGGGAAACTGAAAAAAAATTATTTGCGGGCTGACAAACTGCGATTCCTCAATTGCTTTATCTGTTTCGTTTTACGGCTTTCACCTGCGGTGAAAACAACAACTTATCTTTATTCTGTGGCTGAATACAATTACGGTGATACCTAATTTATATAGGTTTTTTAAATATTGTACTACTTTTATTGATAAAACACTTTTTTTTAACAAAGTTTTTTTAGTGTCGCCACATTCTGAGAGCCATGACTGTTTTGTTTTTTCACCAATTGAGCGGTGTGAGGGCTCATTTTTTGCGGGACAAGCTGTAGTTTTCATCGGTACCATTTTTTGGTACATAGACCTTTTTGATCACATTTTATTACATTTTACCAGCTGAGTTGACCAAAAAACAGTGATTTTGGCAGTTTACTTTTTATTACGGCGTTCACCGTGCGAAATTAAATAACGCAATATTGTAATAGTTCAGACACATGACCATCCAGCCTGGACGTCACGTGTATTCAGAATCCTGACACTTCTGAATCTTTTCTGTGAGATATACAGCAACGGATACGAAATCTCGTTTACCTCCGTAATCTCGCGAGATTTCGTATCCGTTGCTGGAATCTCACAGAAAATATTCAGAAGTATTAGGATTCTGAATACACATGACGTCCAGGCTGGATGGTCATGTGTATTCATTATCAGGACACTGGATTAACGTTAATCAAGCAGAATCGCTGTGTATGTGGCTGCAGATCATGTTCTAGTAAGAACGCGATTCTGCTGTCTAAATGAATGGAGAGGAGTGCATGATGCTGATTGGTCAGCGTCATACACTCCCCTGTACGACGCCCACTTGGTCGAAAGTAAAAATACGCCCACTTGGGCATTAAGCAACTCATTAGCATAAACCAAAATTGCTCCTAACGTTGTGAAAATAGATCGTTTTTTTTAATAAAAAGCATTACGGTCACCTACATTATAGCACCCATCTCCTTATATAGGCAATAGGGCACTTATAATGTGGTGACAGAGCCTCTTTACTTATATAGGCAATAGGGCACTTATAATGTGGTGACAGAGCCTCCTTACTTATATAGGAGATAGGACACTTATAATGTGGTGACAGAGTCTCTTTACTTATATAGGAGATAGAGCACTTATAATGTGGTGACAGAGTCTCTTTACTTATATAGGAGATAGGGCACTTATAATGTGGTGACAGAGCCTCTTTACTTATATAGGAGATAGGGCACTTATAATGTGGTGACAGAGTCTCTTTACTTATATAGGAGATAGGACACTTATAATGTGGTGACAGAGCCTCTTTACTCATATAGGAGATAGGGCACTTATAATGTGGTGACAGAGTCTCTTTACTTATATAGGAGATAGGGCACTTATAATGTGGTGACAGAGCCTCTTTACTTATATAGGAGATAGGACACTTATAATGTGGTGACAGAGTCTCTTTACTTATATAGGAGATAGGACACTTATAATGTGGTGACAGCCTCTTTACTTATATAGGAGATAGGACACTTATAATGTGGTGACAGAGCCTCTTTACTTATATAGGAGATAGGGCACTAATAACGTGGTGACAGAGCCTCTTTACTTATATAGGAGATAGGGCACTTATAATGTGGTGACAGCCTCTTTACTTATATAGGAGATAGGGCACTTATAATGTGGTGACAGAGTCTCTTTACTTATATAGGAGATAGGACACTTATAATGTGGTGACAGAGCCTCTTTACTTATATAGGCAATAGGGCACTTATAATGTGGTGACAGAGCCTCTTTACTTATATAGGAGATAGGGCACTTATAATGTGGTGACAGAGCCTCTTTACTTATATAGGAGATAGGACACTTATAATGTGGTGACAGAGTCTCTTTACTTATATAGGAGATAGGGCACTTATAATGTGGTGACAGAGCCTCTTTACTTATATAGGAGATAGGACACTTATAATGTGGTGACAGAGCCTCTTTACTTATATAGGAGATAGGACACTTATAATGTGGTGACAGTCTCTTTACTTATATAGGAGATAGGACACTTATAATGTGGTGACAGAGTCTCTTTACTTATATAGGAAATAGGGCACTTATAATGTGGTGACAGAGCCTCTGTACTTATATAGGAGATAGGGCACTTATAATGTGGTGACAGAGTCTCATTACTTATATAGGATATAGGGCACTTATAATGTGGTGACAGAGTCTCTTTACTTATATAGGAGATAGGGCACTTATAATGTGGTGACAGAGTCTCTTTACTTATATAGGAGATAGGGCACTTATAATGTGGTGACAGCCTCTTTACTTATATAGGAGATAGGGCACTTATAATGTGGTGACAGAGTCTCTTTACTTATATAGGAGATAGGGCACTTATAATGTGGGGACAGAGTCTCTTTACTTATATAGGAGATAGGACACTTATAATGTGGTGACAGAGTCTCTTTACTTATATAGGAGATAGGACACTTATAATGTGGTGACAGAGCCTCTTTACTTATATAGGAGATAGGGCACTTATAATGTGGTGACAGAGTCTCTTTACTTATATAGGAGATAGGGCACTTATAATGTGGGGACAGAGTCTCTTTACTTATATAGGAGATAGGACACTTATAATGTGGTGACAGAGTCTCTTTACTTATATAGGAGATAGGGCACTTATAATGTGGTGACAGAGTCTCTTTACTTATATAGGAGATAGGGCACTTATAATGTGGTGACAGAGTCTCTTTACTTATATAGGAGATAGGGCACTTATAATGTGGTGACAGCCTCTTTACTTATATAGGAGATAGGGCACTTATAATGTGGTGACAGAGTCTCTTTACTTATATAGGAGATAGGGCACTTATAATGTGGGGACAGAGTCTCTTTACTTATATAGGAGATAGGACACTTATAATGTGGTGACAGAGCCTCTTTACTTATATAGGAGATAGGACACTTATAATGTGGTAACAGAGCCTCTTTACTTATATAGGAGATAGGACACTTATAATGTGGTGACAGAGCCTCTTTACTTATATAGGAGATAGGGCACTTATAATGTGGTGACAGAGCCTCTTTACTTATATAGGAGATAGGGCACTTATAATGTGGTGACAGCCTCTTTATTTATATAGGAGATAGGACACTTATAATGTGGTGACAGAGCCTCTTTACTTATATAGGAGATAGGACACTTATAATGTGGTGACAGAGCCTCTTTACTTATATAGGAGATAGGGCACTTATAATGTGGTAACAGAGCCTCTTTACTTATATACAAGATAGGACACTTATAATGTGGTGACAGAGCCTCTTTACTTATATAGGAGATAGGGCACTTATAATGTGGTGACAGAGTCTCTTTACTTATATAGGAGATAGGGCACTTATAATGTGGTAACAGAGCCTCTTTACTTATATACAAGATAGGACACTTATAATGTGGTGACAGAGCCTCTTTACTTATATAGGAGATAGGGCACTTATAATGTGGTGACAGAGCCTCTTTACTTATATAGGAGATAGGGCACTTATAATGTGGTGACAAAGCCTCTTTACTTATATAGGAGATAGGACACTTATAATGTGGTGACAGAGCCTCTTTACTTATATAGGAGATAGGGCACTTATAATGTGGTGACAGAGTCTCTTTACTTATATAGGAGATAGGACACTTATAATGTGGTGACAGAGTCTCTTTACTTATATAGGAGACAGGACACTTATAATGTGGTGACAGAGCCTCTTTACTTATATAGGAGATAGGACACTTATAATGTGGTAACAGAGCCTCTTTACTTATATAGGAGATAGGACACTTATAATGTGGTGACAGAGTCTCTTTACTTATATAGGAGATAGGACACTTATAATGTGGTGACAGAGTCTCTTTACTTATATAGGAGATAGGGCACTTATAATGTGGTGACAGAGCCTCTTTACTTATATAGGAGATAGGACACTTATAATGTGGTAACAGAGCCTCTTTACTTATATAGGAGATAGGACACTTATAATGTGGTGACAGAGTCTCTTTACTTATATAGGAGATAGGGCACTTATAATGTGGTGACAGAGTCTCTTTACTTATATAGGAGATAGGGCACTTATAATGTGGTGACAGAGCCTCTTTACTTATATAGGAGATAGGACACTTATAATGTGGTGACAGAGTCTCTTTACTTATATAGGAGATAGGACACTTATAATGTGGTAACAGAGCCTCTTTACTTATATAGGAGATAGGACACTTATAATGTGGTGACAGAGTCTCTTTACTTATATAGGAGATAGGGCACTTATAATGTGGTGACAGAGCCTCTTTACTTATATAGGAGATAGGACACTTATAATGTGGTGACAGAGCCTCTTTACTTATATAGGAGATAGGACACTTATAATGTGGTGACAGAGCCTCTTTACTTATATAGGAGATAGGACACTTATAATGTGGTGACAGAGTCTCTTTACTTATATAGGAGATAGGGCACTTATAATGTGGTGACAGAGCCTCTTTACTTATATAGGAGATAGGGCACTTATAATGTGGTGACAGAGCCTCTTTACTTATATAGGAGATAGGACACTTATAATGTGGTGACAGAGCCTCTTTACTTATATAGGAGATAGGGCACTTATAATGTGGTGACAGAGCCTCTTTACTTATATAGGAGATAGGGCACTTATAATGTGGAGACAGCCGCTTTACTTATATAGGAGATAGGGCACTTATAATGTGGAGACAGCCTCTTTACTTATATAGGAGATAGGGCACTTATAATGTGGAGACAGCCTCTTTACTTATATAGGAGATAGGACACTTATAATGTGGTGACAGAGCCTCTACTTATATAGGAGATAGGACACTTATAATGTGGTGACAGCCTCTTTACTTATATAGGAGATAGGACACTTATAATGTGGTGACGGATCCTCTTTACTTATATAGGAGATAGGGCACTTATAATGTGGTGACAGAGCCTCTTTACTTATATAGGAGATAGGGCACTTATAATGTGGTGACAGAGTCTCTTTACTTATATAGGAGATAGGACACTTATAATGTGGTGACAGAGCCTCTTTACTTATATAGGAGATAGGGCACTTATAATGTGGTGACAGAGCCTCTTTACTTATATAGGAGATAGGGCACTTATAGTGTGGTGACAGAGCCTCTTTACTTATATAGGAGACAGGGCACTTATAATGTGGCGACAGAGTCTCTTTACTTATATAGGAGATAGGACACTTAAAATATGGTGACAGAGCCTCTTTACTTATATAGGAGACAGGGCACTTATAATGTGGCGACAGAGCCTCTTTACTTATATAGGAGATAGGACACTTATAATGTGGTGACAGAGTCTCTTTACTTATATAGGAGATAGGACACTTATAATGTGGTGACAGAGCCTCTTTACTTATATAGGAGATGGGGTACTTATAATGTGGTGACAGAGGCTCATTACTTATATAGGAGATAGGACACTTATAATGTGGTGACAGAGCCTCTTTACTTATATAGGAGATAGGGCACTTATAATGTGGTGACAGAGCCTCTTTACTTATATAGGAGATAGGGCACTTATAATGTGGTGACAGAGCCTCATTACTTATATAGGAGATAGGGCACTTATAATGTGGTGACAGAGCCTCTTTACTTATATAGGAGATAGGACACTTATAATGTGGTGACAGAGCCTCTTTACTTATATAGGAGATAGGACACTTATAATGTGGTGACAGTCTCTTTACTTATATAGGAGATAGGGCACTTATAATGTGGTGACAGAGCCTCTTTACTTATATAGGAGATATGGCACTTATAATGTGGTGACAGAGCCTCTTTACTTATATAGGAGATAGGGCACTTATAATGTGGAGACAGCCTCTTTACTTATATAGGAGATAGGGCACTTATAATGTGGAGACAGCCTCTTTACTTATATAGGAGATAGGACACTTATAATGTGGTGACAGAGCCTCTACTTATATAGGAGATAGGACACTTATAATGTGGTGACAGCCTCTTTACTTATATAGGAGATAGGACACTTATAATGTGGTGACGGATCCTCTTTACTTATATAGGAGATAGGGCACTTATAATGTGGTGACAGAGCCTCTTTACTTATATAGGAGATAGGGCACTTATAATGTGGTGACAGAGTCTCTTTACTTATATAGGAGATAGGACACTTATAATGTGGTGACAGAGCCTCTTTACTTATATAGGAGATAGGGCACTTATAATGTGGTGCAGAGCCTCTTTACTTATATAGGAGATAGGGCACTTATAGTGTGGTGACAGAGCCTCTTTACTTATATAGGAGATAGGGCACTTATAGTGTGGTGACAGAGCCTCTTTACTTATATAGGAGATAGGGCACTTATAATGTGGTGACAGAGTCTCTTTACTTATATAGGAGTTAGGGCACTTATAATGTGGTGACAGAGCCTCTTTACTTATATAGGAGATAGGGCACTTATAATGTGGTGACAGAGCCTCTTTACTTATATAGGAGATAGGGCACTTATAATGTGGTGACAGAGTCTCTTTACTTATATAGGAGATAGGGCACTTATAATGTGGTGACAGAGCCTCTTTACTTATATAGGAGATAGGGCACTTATAATGTGGTGACAGAGCCTCTTTACTTATATAGGAGATAGGGCACTTATAATGTGGTGACAGAGTCTCTTTACTTATATAGGAGATAGGGCACTTATAATGTGGTGACAGAGTCTCTTTACTTATATAGGAGATAGGGCACTTATAATGTGGCGACAGAGCCTCTTTACTTATATAGGAGATAGGGCACTTATAATGTGGTGACAGAGCCTCTTTACTTATATAGGAGATAGGGCACTTATAATGTGGTGACAGAGCCTCTTTACTTATATAGGAGATAGGACACTTATAATGTGGTGACAGAGCCTCTTTACTTATATACGAGATAGGACACTTATAATGTGGTGACAGAGCCTCTTTACTTATATAGGAGATAGGACACTTATAATGTGGTGACAGAGCCTCTTTACTTATATAGGAGATAGGACACTTATAATGTGGTGACAGAGCCTCTTTACTTATATAGGAGATAGGACACTTATAATGTGGTGACAGAGCCTCTTTACTTATATAGGAGATAGGACACTTATAATGTGGTGATAGAGCCTCTTTACTTATATAGGAGATAGGACACTTATAATGTGGTGACAGAGCCTCTTTACTTATATAGGAGATAGGGCACTTATAATGTGGTGACAGAGCATCTTTACTTATATACGAGATAGGACACTTATAATGTGGTGACAGAGCCTCTTTACTTATATAGGAGATAGGGCACTTATAATGTGGTGACAGAGCCTCTTTACTTATATAGGAGATAGGGCACTTATAATGTGGTGACAGAGCCTCTTTACTTATATAGGAGATAGGACACTTATAATGTGGTGACAGAGTCTCTTTACTTATATAGGAGATAGGGCACTTATAATGTGGTGACAGAGCCTCTTTACTTATATAGGAGATAGGACACTTATAATGTGGTGACAGAGCCTCTTTACTTATATAGGAGATAGGGCACTTATAATGTGGTGACAGAGCCTCTTTACTTATATAGGAGATAGGGCACTTATAATGTGGTGACAGAGCCTCTTTACTTATATAGGAGATAGGACACTTATAATGTGGTAACAGAGCCTCTTTACTTATATAGGAGATAGGGCACTTATAATGTGGTGACAGAGCCTCTTTACTTATATAGGAGATAGGGCACTTATAATGTGGTAACAGAGCCTCTTTACTTATATAGGAGATAGGACACTTATAATGTGGTGACAGAATCTCTTTACTTATATAGGAGATAGGGCACTTATAATGTGGTGACAGAGCCTCTTTACTTATATAGGAGATAGGACACTTATAATGTGGTGACAGAGCCTCTTTACTTATATAGGAGATAGGGCACTTATAATGTGGTGACAGAGCCTCTTTACTTATATAGGAGATAGGACACTTATAATGTGGTGACAGCGCCTCTTTACTTATATAGGAGATAGGACACTTATAATGTGGTGACAGAGTCTCTTTACTTATATAGGAGATAGGGCACTTATAATGTGGTGACAGAGCCTCTTTACTTATATAGGAGATAGGACACTTATAATGTGGTGACAGAGCCTCTTTACTTATATTGGAGATGGGGTACTTATAATGTGGTGACAGAGCCTCATTACTTATATAGGAGATAGGACACTTATAATGTGGTGACAGAGCCTCTTTACTTATATAGGAGATAGGACACTTATAATGTGGTGACAGAGTCTCTTTACTTATATAGGAGATAGGGCACTTATAATGTGGTGACAGAGTCTCTTTACTTATATAGGAGATAGGGCACTTGTAATGTGGTGACAGAGTCTCTTTACTTATATAGGAGATAGGGCACTTGTAATGTGGTGACAGAGCCTGTTTACTTATATAGGAGATAGGGCACTTATAATGTGGTGACAAAGCCTCTTTACTTATATAGGAGATAGGGCACTTATAATGTGGTGACAGTCTCTTTACTTATATAGGAGATAGGGCACTTATAATGTGGTGACAGAGTCTCTTTACTTATATAGGAGATAGGACACTTATATTGTGGTGACAGAGTCTCTTTACTTATATAGGAGATAGGGCACTTATAATGTGGTGACAGAGCCTCTTTACTTATATAGGAGATAGGACACTTATAATGTGGTGACAGAGCCTCTTTACTTATATAGGAGATGGGGTACTTATAATGTGGTGACAGAGCCTCATTACTTATATAGGAGATGGGGTACTTATAATGTGGTGACAGAGCCTCATTACTTATATAGGAGATAGGACACTTATAATGTGGTGACAGAGCCTCTTTACTTATATAGGAGATATGGCACTTGTAATGTGGTGACAGAGCCTGTTTACTTATATAGGAGATAGGGCACTTATAATGTGGTGACAGAGCCTGTTTACTTATATAGGAGATAGGACACTTATAATGTGGTGACAGAGTCTCTTTACTTATATAGGAGATAGGACACTTATATTGTGGTGACAGAGTCTCTTTACTTATATAGGAGATAGGACACTTATAATGTAGTGACAGAGCCTCTTTACTTATATAGGAGATAGGGCACTTATAATGTGGTGACAGAGCCTCTTTACTTATATAGGAGATGGGGTACTTATAATGTGGTGACAGAGCCTCATTACTTATATAGGAGATAGGACACTTATAATGTGGTGACAGAGCCTCTTTACTTATATAGGAGATAGGACACTTATAATGTGGTGACAGAGTCTCTTTACTTATATAGGAGATAGGGCACTTATAATGCGGTGACAGAGCCTCTTTACTTATATAGGAGATAGGGCACTTATAATGTGGTGACAGAGTCTCTTTACTTATATAGGAGATAGGGCACTTATAATGTGGTGACAGAGTCTCTTTACTTATATAGGAGATAGGACACTTATAATGTGGTGACAGAGCCTCTTTACTTATATAGGAGATAGGACACTTATAATGTGGTGACACAGGCTCTTTACTTATATAGGAGATAGGGCACTTATAATGTGGCGACAGAGTCTCTTTACTTATATAGGAGATAGGGCACTTATAATGTGGTGACAGAGCCTCTTTTCTTATATAGGAGACAGGGCACTTATAATGTGGTGACACAGGCTCTTTACTTATATAGGAGATAGGGCACTTATAATGTGGTGACAGAGCCTCTTTACTTATATAGGAGATAGGGCACTAATAATGTGGTGACAGAGCCTCATTACTTATATAGGAGGTGGGACACTTATAATGTGGTGACAGAGTCTCTTTACTTATATAGGAGATAGGACACATAATCTGGTGACAGAGCCTCTTTACTTATATAGGAGATAGGGCACTTGTAATGTGGTGACAGAGCCTCTTTACTTATATAGGAGATAGGACACTTATAATGTGGTGACAGAGCCTCTTTACTTATATAGGAGATGGGGTACTTATAATGTGGTGACAGAGCCTCATTACTTATATAGGAGATAGGACACTTATAATGTGGTGACAGAGTCTCATTACTTATATAGGAGATAGGACACTTATAATGTGGTGACAGAGCCTCTTTACTTATATAGGAGATAGGACACTTATAATGTGGTGACAGAGTCTCATTACTTATATAGGAGATAGGGCACTTATAATGTGGCTACAGAGCCTCATTACTTATATAGGAGATAGGGCACTTATAATGTGGCGACAGAGTCTCTTTACTTATATAGGAGATAGGGCACTTATAATGTGGTGACAGAGCCTCTTTTCTTATATAGGAGATAGGACACTTATAATGTGGTGACACAGGCTCTTTACTTATATAGGAGATAGGGCACTTATAATGTGGTGACAGAGCCTCTTTACTTATATAGGAGATAGGGCACTTATAATGTGGTGACAGAGCCTCATTACTTATATAGGAGGTGGGACACTTATAATGTGGTGACAGAGTCTCTTTACTTATATAGGAGATAGGACACATAATGTGGTGACAGAGCCTCTTTACTTATATAGGAGATAGTGCACGTATAGTGTGGTGACAGAGCCTCATTACTTATATATGAGACAGGGCACTTATAATGTGGTGACAGAGCCTCTTTACTTATATAGGAGACAGGACACTTATAATGTGGTGACAGAGCCTCTTTACTTATATAGGAGATAGGGCACTTATAATGTGGTGACAGAGCCTCTTTACTTATATAGGAGATAGGGCATTTATAATGTGGTGACAGAGCCTCTTTACTTATATAGGAGATAGGACACTTATAATGTGGTGACAGAGTCTCTTTACTTATATAGGAGATAGGACACTTATAATGTGGGGACAGAGTCTCTTTACTTATATAGGAGATAGGACACTTATAATGTGGGGACAGAGTCTCTTTACTTATATAGGAGATAGGACACTTATAATGTGGTGACAGAGCCTCTTTACTTATATAGGAGATAGGACACTTATAATGTGGGGACAGAGTCTCTTTACTTATATAGGAGATAGGACACTTATAATGTGGTGACAGAGCCTCTTTACTTATATAGGAGATAGGACGCTTATAATGTGGTGACAGAGTCTCTTTACTTATATAGGAGATAGGACACTTATAATGTGGTGACAGAGTCTCTTTACTTATATAGGAGATAGGACACTTATAATGTGGGGACAGAGTCTCTTTACTTATATAGGAGATAGGACGCTTATAATGTGGTGACAGAGCCTCTTTACTTATATAGGAGATAGGACGCTTATAATGTGGTGACAGAGCCTCTTTACTTATATAGGAGATAGGACACTTATAATGTGGTGACAGAGCCTCTTTACTTATATAGGAGATAGGACACTTATAATGTGGTGACAGAGTCTCTTTACTTATATAGGAGATAGGACACTTATAATGTGGTGACAGAGCCTCTTTACTTATATAGGAGATAGGACACTTATAATGTGGTGACAGAGTCTCATTACTTATATAGGAGATAGGGCACTTATAATGTGGTGACAGCCTCTTTACTTATATAGGAGATAGGACACTTATAATGTGGTGACAGCCTCTTTACTTATATAGGAGATAGGGCACTTATAATGTGGTGACAGAGCCTCTTTACTTATATAGGAGACAGGACACTTATAATGTGGTGACAGAGCCTCATTACTTATATAGGAGATAGGACACTTATAATGTGGTGACAGAGCCTCTTTACTTATATAGGAGATAGGACACTTATAATGTGGTGACAGAGCCTCTTTACTTATATAGGAGATAGGGCACTTATAATGTGGTGACAGAGCCTCTTTACTTATATAGGAGATAGGACACTTATAATGTGGTGACAGAACTTCTTTACTTATATAGGAGATAGGGCACTTATAATGTGGTGACAGAGTCTCTTTACTTATATAGGAGATAGGACACTTATAATGTGGTGACAGAGCCTCTTTACTTATATAGGAGATATGGCACTTGTAATGTGGTGACAGAGCCTGTTTACTTATATAGGAGATAGGGCACTTATAATGTGGTGACAGAGCCTGTTTACTTATATAGGAGATAGGACACTTATAATGTGGTGACAGAGTCTCTTTACTTATATAGGAGATAGGACACTTATATTGTGGTGACAGAGTCTCTTTACTTATATAGGAGATAGGACACTTATAATGTGGTGACAGAGCCTCTTTACTTATATAGGAGATGGGGTACTTATAATGTGGTGACAGAGCCTCATTACTTATATAGGAGATGGGGTACTTATAATGTGGTGACAGAGCCTCATTACTTATATAGGAGATAGGACACTTATAATGTGGTGACAGAGCCTCTTTACTTATATAGGAGATATGGCACTTGTAATGTGGTGACAGAGCCTGTTTACTTATATAGGAGATAGGGCACTTATAATGTGGTGACAGAGCCTGTTTACTTATATAGGAGATAGGACACTTATAATGTGGTGACAGAGTCTCTTTACTTATATAGGAGATAGGACACTTATATTGTGGTGACAGAGTCTCTTTACTTATATAGGAGATAGGACACTTATAATGTGGTGACAGAGCCTCTTTACTTATATAGGAGATGGGGTACTTATAATGTGGTGACAGAGCCTCATTACTTATATATGAGATAGGGCACTTATAATGCGGTGACAGAGCCTCTTTACTTATATAGGAGATAGGGCACTTATAATGTGGTGACACAGGCTCTTTACTTATATAGGAGATAGGGCACTTATAATGTGGTGACAGAGTCTCTTTACTTATATAGGAGATAGGACACTTATAATGTGGTGACAGAGCCTCTTTACTTATATAGGAGATATGGCACTTGTAATGTGGTGACAGAGCCTGTTTACTTATATAGGAGATAGGGCACTTATAATGTGGTGACAGAGCCTGTTTACTTATATAGGAGATAGGACACTTATAATGTGGTGACAGAGTCTCTTTACTTATATAGGAGATAGGACACTTATATTGTGGTGACAGAGTCTCTTTACTTATATAGGAGATAGGACACTTATAATGTGGTGACAGAGCCTCTTTACTTATATAGGAGATGGGGTACTTATAATGTGGTGACAGAGCCTCATTACTTATATATGAGATAGGGCACTTATAATGCGGTGACAGAGCCTCTTTACTTATATAGGAGATAGGGCACTTATAATGTGGTGACAGAGTCTCTTTACTTATATAGGAGATAGGACACTTATAATGTGGTGACAGAGTCTCTTTACTTATATAGGAGATAGGGCACTTATAATGTGGTGACAGAGCCTCTTTACTTATATAGGAGATAGGACACTTATAATGTGGTGACACAGGCTCTTTACTTATATAGGAGATAGGGCACTTATAATGTGGTGACAGAGTCTCTTTACTTATATAGGAGATAGGACACTTATATTGTGGTGACAGAGTCTCTTTACTTATATAGGAGATAGGACACTTATAATGTGGTGACAGAGCCTCTTTACTTATATAGGAGATGGGGTACTTATAATGTGGTGACAGAGCCTCATTACTTATATAGGAGATGGGGTACTTATAATGTGGTGACAGAGCCTCTTTACTTATATAGGAGATAGGGCACTTATAATGTGGTGACAGAGCCTCATTACTTATATAGGAGATAGGACACTTATAATGTGGTGACAGAGCCTCTTTACTTATATAGGAGATATGGCACTTGTAATGTGGTGACAGAGCCTGTTTACTTATATAGGAGATAGGGCACTTATAATGTGGTGACAGAGCCTGTTTACTTATATAGGAGATAGGACACTTATAATGTGGTGACAGAGTCTCTTTACTTATATAGGAGATAGGACACTTATATTGTGGTGACAGAGTCTCTTTACTTATATAGGAGATAGGACACTTATAATGTAGTGACAGAGCCTCTTTACTTATATAGGAGATAGGGCACTTATAATGTGGTGACAGAGCCTCTTTACTTATATAGGAGATGGGGTACTTATAATGTGGTGACAGAGCCTCATTACTTATATAGGAGATAGGACACTTATAATGTGGTGACAGAGCCTCTTTACTTATATAGGAGATAGGACACTTATAATGTGGTGACAGAGTCTCTTTACTTATATAGGAGATAGGGCACTTATAATGCGGTGACAGAGCCTCTTTACTTATATAGGAGATAGGGCACTTATAATGTGGTGACAGAGTCTCTTTACTTATATAGGAGATAGGGCACTTATAATGTGGTGACAGAGTCTCTTTACTTATATAGGAGATAGGACACTTATAATGTGGTGACAGAGCCTCTTTACTTATATAGGAGATAGGACACTTATAATGTGGTGACACAGGCTCTTTACTTATATAGGAGATAGGGCACTTATAATGTAGCGACAGAGTCTCTTTACTTATATAGGAGATAGGGCACTTATAATGTGGTGACAGAGCCTCTTTTCTTATATAGGAGACAGGGCACTTATAATGTGGTGACACAGGCTCTTTACTTATATAGGAGATAGGGCACTTATAATGTGGTGACAGAGCCTCTTTACTTATATAGGAGATAGGGCACTAATAATGTGGTGACAGAGCCTCATTACTTATATAGGAGGTGGGACACTTATAATGTGGTGACAGAGTCTCTTTACTTATATAGGAGATAGGACACATAATCTGGTGACAGAGCCTCTTTACTTATATAGGAGATAGGGCACTTGTAATGTGGTGACAGAGCCTCTTTACTTATATAGGAGATAGGACACTTATAATGTGGTGACAGAGCCTCTTTACTTATATAGGAGATGGGGTACTTATAATGTGGTGACAGAGCCTCATTACTTATATAGGAGATAGGACACTTATAATGTGGTGACAGAGTCTCATTACTTATA
Source organism: Rhinoderma darwinii (assembly GCF_050947455.1). Taxonomy (NCBI): domain Eukaryota; kingdom Metazoa; phylum Chordata; class Amphibia; order Anura; family Rhinodermatidae; genus Rhinoderma; species Rhinoderma darwinii. The sequence goes on along the minus strand of NC_134687.1, from coordinate 643,341,765 downwards.
TAGGAGATAGGACACTTATAATGTGGTGACAGAGCCTCTTTACTTATATAGGAGATAGGACACTTATAATGTGGTGACAGAGTCTCATTACTTATATAGGAGATAGGGCACTTATAATGTGGCTACAGAGCCTCATTACTTATATAGGAGATAGGGCACTTATAATGTGGCGACAGAGTCTCTTTACTTATATAGGAGATAGGGCACTTATAATGTGGTGACAGAGCCTCTTTTCTTATATAGGAGATAGGACACTTATAATGTGGTGACACAGGCTCTTTACTTATATAGGAGATAGGGCACTTATAATGTGGTGACAGAGCCTCTTTACTTATATAGGAGATAGGGCACTTATAATGTGGTGACAGAGCCTCATTACTTATATAGGAGGTGGGACACTTATAATGTGGTGACAGAGTCTCTTTACTTATATAGGAGATAGGACACATAATGTGGTGACAGAGCCTCTTTACTTATATAGGAGATAGTGCACGTATAGTGTGGTGACAGAGCCTCATTACTTATATATGAGACAGGGCACTTATAATGTGGTGACAGAGCCTCTTTACTTATATAGGAGATAGGACACTTATAATGTGGTGACAGAGCCTCTTTACTTATATAGGAGATAGGGCACTTATAATGTGGTGACAGAGCCTCTTTACTTATATAGGAGATAGGGCATTTATAATGTGGTGACAGAGCCTCTTTACTTATATAGGAGATAGGACACTTATAATGTGGTGACAGAGTCTCTTTACTTATATAGGAGATAGGACACTTATAATGTGGGGACAGAGTCTCTTTACTTATATAGGAGATAGGACACTTATAATGTGGTGACAGAGCCTCTTTACTTATATAGGAGATAGGACGCTTATAATGTGGTGACAGAGTCTCTTTACTTATATAGGAGATAGGACACTTATAATGTGGTGACAGAGTCTCTTTACTTATATAGGAGATAGGACACTTATAATGTGGGGACAGAGTCTCTTTACTTATATAGGAGATAGGACACTTATAATGTGGTGACAGAGCCTCTTTACTTATATAGGAGATAGGACGCTTATAATGTGGTGACAGAGCCTCTTTACTTATATAGGAGATAGGACACTTATAATGTGGTGACAGAGCCTCTTTACTTATATAGGAGATAGGACACTTATAATGTGGTGACAGAGTCTCTTTACTTATATAGGAGATAGGACACTTATAATGTGGTGACAGAGCCTCTTTACTTATATAGGAGATAGGACACTTATAATGTGGTGACAGAGTCTCATTACTTATATAGGAGATAGGGCACTTATAATGTGGTGACAGAGCCTCTTTACTTATATAGGAGATAGGACACTTATAATGTGGTGACAGAGCCTCTTTACTTATATAGGAGATAGGACACTTATAATGTGGTGACAGAGCCTCTTTACTTATATAGGAGATAGGACACTTATAATGTGGTGACACAGGCTCTTTACTTATATAGGAGATAGGACACTTATAATGTGGTGACAGAGCCTCTTTACTTATATAGGAGATAGGGCACTTATAATGTGGTGACAGAGCCTCTTTACTTATATAGGAGATAGGGCACTTATAATGTGGTGACAGAGCCTCTTTACTTATATAGGAGATAGGACACTTATAATGTGGGGACAGAGTCTCTTTACTTATATAGGAGATAGGACACTTATAATGTGGTGACAGAGCCTCTTTACTTATATAGGAGATAGGACGCTTATAATGTGGTGACAGAGTCTCTTTACTTATATAGGAGATAGGACACTTATAATGTGGTGACAGAGTCTCTTTACTTATATAGGAGATAGGACACTTATAATGTGGGGACAGAGTCTCTTTACTTATATAGGAGATAGGACACTTATAATGTGGTGACAGAGCCTCTTTACTTATATAGGAGATAGGACGCTTATAATGTGGTGACAGAGCCTCTTTACTTATATAGGAGATAGGACACTTATAATGTGGTGACAGAGCCTCTTTACTTATATAGGAGATAGGACACTTATAATGTGGTGACAGAGTCTCTTTACTTATATAGGAGATAGGACACTTATAATGTGGTGACAGAGCCTCTTTACTTATATAGGAGATAGGACACTTATAATGTGGTGACAGAGTCTCATTACTTATATAGGAGATAGGGCACTTATAATGTGGTGACAGAGCCTCTTTACTTATATAGGAGACAGGACACTTATAATGTGGTGACAGAGCCTCATTACTTATATAGGAGATAGGACACTTATAATGTGGTGACAGAGCCTCTTTACTTATATAGGAGATAGGACACTTATAATGTGGTGACAGAG
>NC_134687.1:643237455-643239955 GCF_050947455.1 Rhinoderma darwinii | reverse complement strand
TGCTTACAAAACAGCCAGACTTTGTCTCCAGGACAAAAGTAAGGAGGAATTCTGCATCTTTCGGATGTCGCCAATAGACCAGAAAGAAAGGAGAAGATTAAGTAGATTCCCCAGTATAATTATTATAGGCAAATTCTGGCCACGGAAGGAGATTTGTCCAATCATCTTGCAAGGGAGAAATGAATTTTCTGAGGACGTTTACTAATACCTGGTTTATTAATTTAAAAGTTATGAGCTTTTTTTCTAAATATGGAAAGGAGCCTTTATTAGACAACTGGGAGGGAGGTAACACCAGCGATTCTCCTGAGGTGGAGCTATCTCACAGCCTCTGACACTGTCCAATCGGCACGAAGTTGCTTCACAGTGTAAATGACTAAAGCTGGAGGGAAGGGGGATCAATTCAAACAGCCATATTTCGGGCTGGGGACTACCTAGAACAGTGGTTCTGGTGGCATATGAAAGAGGAGATTCTAGTCTTTCATATGACACCAGGACCGCAGTTCTAGCTGTGCGAGAACCCGAGATATGGTCAGTTAAACACACAAGTGGTTATAGAAGCTGTATTCTATATGATCACGTTGTGTTTTGCTGGGACGGGAAGGGGTAGAATGTATGGTGGTTGGACATGGTCATACAGAAAACATTGCACTGCCCAGAGTGAAAAGAAAGAGTCACCTCCTATTTGGCAATTAGAGCCACATTAGCATATTTAGAAAAATGATCATAACTTTGCAAATGATACACGTTTTAAAAAAAAAATCAAACCACACAGTAATTATCAGCAGCAAAGCGCCTATTAGATTAGTTAGGAAATAGGGAATTAATAAACTGGGTACAGAGCCTCTTTAAATGTAGGGTCCGGCATCTGATTAGTGACAGAGCAGTGGAGTACGGCATAATCACGATATGACTGCAATTAAACTTCTTTGTTACCTAGCACAAGCGTATTACCTTATTTTTATCGCTTCACGGAGGCAGAAAATTCAAGACATAGTCGGCAGGATTTGAACCTGCGCAGAGAGACCCCAATGGATTTCTAGTCCATCGCCTTCACCACTCGGCCACGACTACAGATAACAAAAACTCTGCCCCAAGACCCTGCTGAGCTCAGTAAGTTTATCATTGGAAGCGCAGAGGTTGCTGCTGTCGAAACTAAAGGCATTAAAAGACAGCCAGACTTTGGGTGCTTACAAAACAGCCAGACTTTGTCTCCAGGACAAAAGTAAGGAGGAATTCTGCATCTTTCGGATGTCGCCAATAGACCAGAAAGAAAGGAGAAGATTAAGTAGATTCCCCAGTATAATTATTATAGGCAAATTCTGGCCACGGAAGGAGATTTGTCCAATCATCTTGCAAGGGAGAAATGAATTTTCTGAGGACGTTTACTAATACCTGGTTTATTAATTTAAAAGTTATGAGCTTTTTTTCTAAATATGGAAAGGAGCCTTTATTAGACAACTGGGAGGGAGGTAACACCAGCGATTCTCCTGAGGTGGAGCTATCTCACAGCCTCTGACACTGTCCAATCGGCACGATGTTGCTTCACAGTGTAAATGACTAAAGCTGGAGGGAAGGGGGATCAATTCAAACAGCCATATTTCGGGCTGGGGACTACCTAGAACAGTGGTTCTGGTGGCATATGAAAGAGGAGATTCTAGTCTTTCATATGACACCAGGACCGCAGTTCTAGCTGTGAGAGAACCCGAGATATGGTCAGTTAAACACACAAGTGGTTATAGAAGCTGTATTCTATATGATCACGTTGTGTTTTGCTGGGACGGGAAGGGGTAGAATGTATGGTGGTTGGACATGGTCATACAGAAAACATTGCACTGCCCAGAGTGAAAAGAAAGAGTCACCTCCTATTTGGCAATTAGAGCCACATTAGCATATTTAGAAAAATGATCATAACTTTGCAAATGATACACGTTTTAAAAAAAAAACAGTAATTATCAGCAGCAAAGCGCCTATTAGATTAGTTAGGAAATAGGGAATTAATAAACTGGGTACAGAGCCTCTTTAAATGTAGGGTCCGGCATCTGATTAGTGACAGAGCAGTGGAGTACGGCATAATCACGATATGACTGCAATTAGACTTCTTTGTTACCTAGCACAAGCGTATTTCCTTATTTTTATCGCTTCACGGAGGCAGAAAATTCAAGACGTAGTCGGCAGGATTTGAACCTGCGCAGAGAGACCCCAATGGATTTCTAGTCCATCGCCTTAACCACTCGGGCACGACTACAGATAACAAAAACTCTGCCCCAAGACCCTGCTGAGCTCAGTAAGTTTATCATTGGAAGCGCAGAGGTTGCTGCTGTCGAAACTAAAGGCATTAAAAGACAGCCAGACTTTGGGTGCTTACAAAACAGCCAGACTTTGTCTCCAGGACAAAAGTAAGGAGGAATTCTGCATCTTTCGGATGTCGCCAATAGACCAGAAAGAAAGGAGAAGATTAAGTAGATTCCCCAGTATAATTATTATAGGCAAATTCTGGCCA